>NW_024581130.1:4381160-4575386 GCF_017639235.1 Corvus kubaryi
CCCTGCAGCGCCCCGGCCCGGGAGGCCTCGCCGAGCCCTGGCAGCGGCTCCGCCCGCGGCAGCGGCGCCTCCGCCGGAAGGGAAGCGGAGCCGCCCCGGCCGAGGGGAGGGGAGAGCAGCGCGGGGGAGGGGACACCGCCCGCCCCGGCGCCCCCAGAGGCGGGCGGGCGGGCGGGCGGCCGCTCCGCGCTCCCCTCCACGCGGCGGTACCTGCGCTGGAAGTCGGTCCGGAAGGGCGTCAGGTAAGGATCCCGCTCCAGCAGCTGCTGCAGCCTGGGCGGCTGCAGGGGCTCCGTGCTGGCGGCGGCCATGTCGCCACCGCGGGCTCCCCGTGATCCGCGCCGCCGCTAAATACAGCCGGGGAGGGGGCCGGGCGGGCGGCCGGGCGCCCCTGCCTCTCCCCGCCCACCGCCCGGGGCGCCGCCGGGGCCGCCTCCGCCGCTCCTCCCCGCCCGCGGTGCGGCGGAGTCGGGGTGCCGGTGGTTCCCGGTCTGGCCCGGCCCGGCCTCCCCTCGGCGATGGCTTCGGTCCGGCAGCCCCGGGTCGCTGCCCGCGGGGCGGGAAGGGGCCGCGGGCGGTGCGCGAGAAGCGCCGGTCTCCGAACAGCATGGGGTGACAGCAGAGGAAATAAAAACAACTGGGGGGAAAAAAAAAAAAAGCATCTGCGGGAGCCGACCCGCCCGGCAGGAGGGGGATGTCTGCGTGCCGTGGCTCGGCGGTCCCCCAGTTTGTTTTCTTAGTGGCTCTTTGATGTCTTTTTCAGCGTGTCAGCTGCCGGGTGAACTTCGCGTTCCCACACACGTAAAACCCACCGCACACCCCAGCCAACATCAACACCCCCCAAAGCAGATTTGGCATCATCATGACTGCTGGAATAAATTTCTCGACTGTTTGATAGGGTGCTGGCGTGCTCATAGACAGCTCAGCAAAACAAGACTCTGGGGACGTCCATGAGTTCTCATAAACACCGAGTCTGTACTGTAAAATGTTGCTTTATCAGACACAGAAAAATTTCCAAACGTGGTAAGATTAGTTCAACTGATCCTAGTGCAGCTCTAAATGCTGAATAGCACAGGTAGATTGCTGTGGAAGTTTTTGACCTAATATCAGCATGTCTCGTTTTTGGATAGGCCACCAAATATCCAAGGCAACTAATCACCAGGCTGACCATGCCTCTAGGCCAGCATTGAGCACTTTTATTTAAGGTCCAGCAATTTTGCTTTGTTTAGACATGTAGTGAGAAAGTTTATTTAGAGGCCTCTTTTGAATGCTTTTCAGCCACAGTTTATGAACTTTTCAGCTTCTAGATACTTTAACTCATTCCCACAACCATCTCCAAAATTGTTGTCCTCAGTTGGACTCATCCTCCCTATCTTGGCTTCCTCTGAATTTAAGTGCTGTTTCTCCTTCCTGTCTGCCAGGTGACTAACAGCACCGTGTGTGATGGACACTAACAGTTCATTTATTACTTCACCCAAAACTGGCTACAGTGAAAGTTTCCGTAATGATTTGTTTCATCAACAGTGCATGTACACTTAACTGCACTGTATTTCCTTCCTTGTAGCAGTTTCTAACTAAACAGGCAAAACCAAAGTACCTTTGTTCCTTTTTTTCCTTGTGGAGTGCAACAAGTATTCTGTCCAAAGACTGTGTAGGGCAATAATTATACTGTTAGCTAGAGCAGCTGCCCCAACAGAAGGCCCAAGGAGTTTTGGTGTGGTTATTGAAACAAGTAGCATCTATGCTGTATCAGAACTACTTGTCATATCCAGCTCTGATACATCAAGATTTCTTTTTTCCCACAGTGGCCACAATTTCTTCAGTCACTGGAGACTGAAAAACTGTTTTTAAAATTTCCCAGGCTTCTCAAAACTTTCTGCATGGCAGTGCTTTCAGTGCCTGAGTTTAACAACTCTTACCATCGTCTTTTTGCTTCTTTCCTCATATTGTGTGTGTGTGTTCTTCTGCAAATGTGTCACCCTTACTCTCACACTTAACTAGCTTGGTCAACTAAAAGGAAAAGATAAATTCCAGCTTATTATCAAGAGCCAGGAAACTGGGTTTTTTACAAAAGTTGCATGTGCTGCTGCTTTGGGGCTTCCAGGTGTTTAGTACTGGAGAGGGTACCTGCTGTTTGAAGTGGAGGTGGGAGAGCAATTCCTGCAGCCTTTGAATGCATGAGCATTGGAAACAGGAGTTCCACTCCTTAGCACTTTTTTGTTTGTTTGTTTTATTCATTGTCAGGAAGCTCAAGCAAGTTCACAGCATTGTTATTAGCTTTTAAGCATAAACACAAGAGAGACATCTATAAATGAGCAATTTGTGTAGGAATGTAGCTGAGGCTTGCACCTCCCTGGAGACAGGGACCCCTTCTAACATTCATTTTAAGCAGAAACGACATAGCATCCAGCCCCATATACAAGCAACCCTGAACTTCAGGAAGTTAAATTCTGCAGATAGCCCCTGTCTCTGTAACAGAGAAAGCCCCAATGATATATTTAACACTCTGTGAACCAGGATATGAACA
This sequence comes from Corvus kubaryi, assembly GCF_017639235.1. NCBI lineage: Eukaryota > Metazoa > Chordata > Aves > Passeriformes > Corvidae > Corvus > Corvus kubaryi. The sequence goes on from NW_024581130.1 coordinate 4,383,688, forward strand.
AGCATACCATTTGTATCTACTCATGTTTCATTTTACAACTTGGGCATGATTTTATCTGCCTGCTTTGTCACAATTAAATCCAAGATACTAAGGCATATGCTATTTTGATCATTGATTACACCATGATCCTGGTGTCCCCACCATGAGCCGAGGTTGGCTCTCAGGACACTGCCATTTAGTCCTCTACCTGGAGGCAAAACCAGCAGCTCAGACAATGAATACTGTCCCAACAGCTGAATGTGTCTTTGTGCATTTGGCAGGGATGGATACAAAGCTGCCAGCTGCTGCTGCCAGTGCAAACAGAAAGAGGAGGACTGTTGGGAATAACTGCTCTTTTATGTAGACAGCAGTGGATCATATAAGAATGGTGTCTAAGGCATGTGTCTCACACCCAGTTACCAGTGAGGCTGGAGTGTATCAATTACTCTAAAGTCATCTTTCAAAGGTTCATGCTTAAGTTATGTATACTTTAAATTTTTGCATAGTGATGCAAGCAGTAACGGTATAATTAAAATTATAAAATCAATTTAGATTTTTTTTAATATGCAAAGTTCAAAGATAAATCTAAATTTTGAAGATAAAAATGGCTGCTCCTACCATGCAGCACCTCCATTTTGATTCACTAATATTTTGCACTTATCTTGCAAAAAAAAAAAGATGACAGAGATGATAAACCATAGGAACTAAGTTAAAAAATCCTTTTTTTGTCATTAAGGCACTGGTTCAGATTCTTCCTCATCAATAGTGTGTCTGTTCATATTTCAACCAGAATGGATCTGTGAGGTCTCTGGCCTTGACTGGCTCTTACAGCACAAATTTCAGGTTCTTCTAAACCAAGTGGCTTAGAGCAGACCTGGGTCCTGGTCCTGGCCTGGCTCTGTAAGATGCTTCCAGGCCTGTCTGAGTTGCCTTTGTGGTACAGGCTTCTGTTCTGCAGCTAATACAGAGACTGCCCAATCCCACAGTTTAACCTGAGAAGAGATGGCAGGTACCAAAGGCAGCAGGATATTTTTTAACCCTCTGTTGAGAACATGTAAGAGTTGCTGGTCTCTCAAAGTGACAAGTCACAAGGCACGTCCTTTGTATGGTTCTGTTCAATACTTAATGGCTATATCAAGACTTGTTATCATTTCAGTCTGGGCAAAACTCCTCCCAACTCCTTTTCCTGAAAGTCTTTTTACATCTAGTTATGGTTGGCCCACTTTGCTTGCTTTCATGTAGATAGATGTTTGTATTTTTTATTTCCATTGCACCTTTCCATGACTTAAAGATGAGAGGTAGTCCATGAGCAAGGACTGACAAGCTGTCACTCATGCCTATACTGGATCTCATAATGCGACCTATCAAGAAAAGGTGTTTCTGTGGACAGAGACAGCTGTTCAAAAAGATTTGTGCTTCAGTATTCCAGAAGAATGGATTCCTGAAGGATCCCCTATCCTTTAAAGAGGTGTCAGACACCTGAGCATGTTACAGTATCCATTGCAACTTCCCACTTTTGGACTGGTTTCTGCACATTCAGTACTTAACACAAAGTGGACTTCAAAATTTGTAAGAAAATTATCTTGTTTTGCCACATTGGCCAGCCATACTTCCCCATGTTATTTGTTCAAGGATCCATAAGTATTTAACTGCACAGCTGTCATCCAGACCCAGTGCAAATGCCCCCGTTAAAAAAAATAATTATCCTTTATCTCAGTAGTCTTCCCAGAGGGGTCAAGCATTGGTTGTGGAGCTGTAGCTTATTGCAGGGTGGTTGTAGTAGGTGACCTTTAAAGGTCCCTTCCATAACAAGCTTTTCTGTGATCCCATGACACTTATCCCTATCTGTGGATTTGCCAAGGTGAGACACATAGGAGAAAAGAAATGGTCAGTGTTGCACAGCTGCATGACACATCATGTCAGTGTTCCATAATTAAAACTGTACTTAAGCAAGGATTGAACTGTTTGATTACATATGAAGAACAAAGCACATATCCTTGAAAATTGCAGCAAACATTCCAAGTATACATTGATATATTTATTAATTAGTTCATAGGCTTAAGAATTTTAGGGTTGGAATTTATAAGAAAAATAGGGTATTGATACTGTCTTTTAAGGTATTGCCTTTGCCCTGTCATGGTTTCAGGAGCTTTACATAACCACACATCTTGAAAGATCAAAACAAATATACAATCTGAAACACTAAAAAGCCAGTTTCAGGGTTGTAAGATTCCAGTGAGCACAGTTGATGGGAATGCCATTTTCACTTACTATTCAGAGCAAAATAAAAACACATTCCAACAACCTGAAAGTCCTAAATAATGACTGCTTCTTGCTTTCACAATATTGCAGTGTGATTATGCTTTGGTGTCCTTATTTTGTATAACAGAATATCAAAATATGTAAATACCTTTTAAAGTTGTTTACACATTAATCAAGATACTTCAAAGTGTGATACCAATTTTAAAATATCTGCAGATGTAGAACAATATTTGTTGTGAAAATGTCTATGAGTCTTACTAAAAAATCAGGTAAGAATTTGTGAAACAGTTCACAGATACAAAATACAAATAAAACCTTCAGGAAGTTCATAATATTTTTGGATGTTGTAGGTACTCTATTGGTTGTATGCCTTCTGTATTTCTCAGAAGTAATTACTGCCAATAGTAACAACTTTCTACAACTCCCAGTACTGCTGTTTCCTGTTGTTTGCATATGTGTTTATGCATTAGGGGAAGACCATAAAACATCCTGGACTCTCTCCTTAATGCCATACCACACTACTTGGTAGCTGTCACCTCTGTCTTACCAATGTGTGTTTATGTGTAACACTTAGAAAATAAGTAGCTTGAGCTCTCTGGATAGTTACCCCAGAGGAACATTCTTGCTATTATTGCTGAGGCTTTTTTAACAATGTATTGCTATTAAACAAGCAACTTATTAACACTCACCAAATATTGTATGCTTTATATCCAATACACTTAGAACTGAGAATGAAACCCCACAGCAACAGCAGCAATTTTGCTTTCTTGCTGTTCATTGTCAGGTCTTTCCTAAAACGCCTGAGGAATTATATTACCTTGGGCGTTTCTTGGCTGCATAGTCCCATATTCCCTCCTGAAACAGTACAGGCATTTAGGTGGCCTGGCCTTTTACTCAGAAGAGAGAGTGAGGTTGCCAGATAATCGTTCAGAGGGTAACACATCTAATCCTTTGGGAGGTCAAGTGAGGTGAGAAGAAAGGAGGAGATGGATACTGCTAATGCTCTGACAGCTCTGTCAATATAAATTCATTAGTATGTATAGAACTATTTTCGTTTTCAAAAAGCAGAATAGTATCTCAGTTGTATTCATAAATTCAAGTCTATCCCGACTTCACCACAGGAAGAACAGATGAATCTGGTGCAAACTGTGTGTGAAATGCAGAACTTTTGGAAGTCCAAAATGCTTTCCACAGACAGTTTTTTAGATCTTATCAGTATTAGTTCTGGTTTACTTTTTAATGGCAGTCAGTGGCATTTGACCCAGTTGATTCTCAGGTGCAACCAGCAATGTGTTGAATGAACAGAAAGATGGGACAGGGACCAGATCCTTAGTGCTACACTCAAAATCTTTCTATAGTCAGAACAAAACACCAAATATGGAACTAAGAACTTCTTGTTAGTCCAGTGAATATTTTAACAGTATCATTTTTCAAAATGTTGGATTCATTTGGAAAAAAAAAAAAATACAAAAACAAAACCCAACACCCTTATTAATAATGCATTTATATATACATATATGCAATGCATACTTGTTATACAGAAAATGCTTTAGCACACAAAAGGGTCTGAGAGTATAATTATGTATAATTATACAACCACTGAGCAACTAAAATTACAACTGTAAGGTGTAAAGCTAAGCTCAGGTTTCTGTAGATGTTAGAGACCACAGTCTTACTTTTAAAGTAGTGGCGTTATTTATAGCTTTACATTTCATGTGTGCTTGTCAGTGTGCGTTTTACACACTCTGAGATGGTGCACAGTGATTTCTGAATGTATCCGAACATAACTGGATCCTACATAGATAACTGCACAATGACTGGAGCTATTTCATAATTACATCTTTGTCAAATTCTGATCTGAGCATTTATCAAAACATGGAAAACTAATTTCCTTACATACATAATGCATGTTTTGAGCCGTTGTTTTTCTGGAATCTGCCTAAAGACACTATGAAGAACATCTATCATGTTCAATTACCCATCTTCACATGCACGTTTCTCATCTCAGAAATGCTATACCTTTAGATCTCCAAAGTTACCTGAATTAATTGAATAATCACATAAGGTCATGTACTATAAGTCGCATTTTGATACCCTATCAGTTTAGGGACCCATAGTTTCTACTATTTCTGTCTTGGAATATCCCCAGTACAATAACTGAAGGTGTAGCCTTCACAATCCCAGTGATACAGAGCTACACTTACAGGTGTGCAATCCGTTGCCATAGGTGATTGTATTGTATGCAATACAATTTTCCATAGAAAAATTCTTATGCCTCGGTGATTCACCTTTTCCTCTTAGAACACTCAAAACTCTACATTTCTATAAATACAGAAATCTTCATCCAAGACAAATATGTACACACAGACATTTTTGTTAGTAACATCAATATTCATGGATTAGGAAGAACTAATCTGTCTTCACACAGGTTTTTTCTTGCTTAGAGATAAATCCTTTAGGTTGGATCCTTTTTCTCTTATTAGAAAGGTTTATATCATGCTTGTTTTTAAAATCAGCCATGGCATTTCTGTTAAAAGAAAAGTGGCATGACTTTCACTTTTTCCATATGTAGGCAGCTTAATAAAATTATGCAGTTAAGAAAACTAAGGGATGCGCAGCTTACAGTGTGAGTACATTTGGAAGGGATTGCTTAAACTGCGTTATCTGTGGGAAATAAAAAGAGCAAATATAATTAATAGTTATCTTAGTTACCCAGGCACCCAGCACCTCCCTCAGTATGGGTTTCTGAGGACATACAGGATTATTAGCTGCATTTCTGTTTCCTGAATATTTTATGTTGAAGTATGTAGTAATAAAACTTCATTACTACTTAGTAAAAAAATTTTCTTCATATTATTAGGTAACTTTCATTAGATGACAATTCTTTGCAATGAACAGCTAAATATTTATATTTTAATCCAAATAGCAACCTTCACTGGTAATGTATTAATTACTATCATGTATTATATGGGTAAATTTTGGTTTTCCAAGTTAATGCAGTCCCAGTTCCATTAGAATAGTTTAAGTGCTGATGGCTCTCAGTCAGTTTTCCTCAATCACCCTTCCTTTTTGATGTATCTGAGCCTTCTGCTATCTCTCAAAATTCTCTCTGGATGTTGTATTCCATTACCTAATCCTACTCAAAAAATGGTTAATATTGGTGCCCAATCTCATTTGAGCTTGAGCAGCCACTCGGTGCAGGTTTCCTCACTCTTGTACCATCAGCTCCTGCAGCAAGGCATCATCACACATCAGCAGTCCCCCTGCTCACAGCAGTTCTGAATTCTCCTGCATGAATATCCAGCTTCTTTGGTTCTTTCTGCATTATATTATCTTCTCAGGCAGCATCCAGGCTCTTCATTTTCTGCTTGTCCCGTAGTTCCTCCAGGAAGGCAGGCCATCCCCAAGTGGGGAAGTTCACCTTGGTGTCTGTAAAGGTGGGGCATAAGCAATTAATTGCACTTTTCCTTATGGCACTCTTCAGTTAGTGATCTGCTAGTTCCAGGATTGCATTCCTTCCCCAGTTTTCTTCTGTTGCTTCCATGTGTGTTTGTTCTTGGTCTGACTATTTCCTTACTGCACTATTTCCTACCACTGCATGTGTGCATGGACTACTTTTCTGCCTCTTTTCACTTTGTCATCCCCCTTTTGCCACTTTTACCAGAGAAGATTATATGAGAGTGAATGCTGACAAAAAGAAAGAGCAGATTTTACAGCATCTGAGTCATGCATTCTGATGGACTTTTTGTTTGTTTTTCTCACTTGCTAGTATTTAGTGTCCCCTAGATCACTTCTTCCCTTATACGGCTTGCTAGCTCATTCTGTACTGTTCCAGTGTCTACTGACCTTAAAACTGAATGCATTTCTGTGTCCAGGACATCCACTACAAGTCTTAAAATACACCCTGGTCATAATTCAAGGCTGGCCTGTCTCAACCACATAAACTTCCAACAGAGACTGACAGCTTTTTCTGGTCCTAATACATCTCTGCTTTCTTTTGGCTTGTGATCCATCCTCAGACGATACAATCTGTCACATTCTGGGCCTCCTTTTCAAACTCATACAGTGTTCAAACTCATACAGTGTCACAGCAGGCAGTTGCTCCTGCAGGAAGAGCTGGTTTGCAAGAATCTGCATCTCCAAGACTTAGTCCCTGCTGAATGTGCCGTTCCCTCAGCTCAGCCATTTCTTCTACAAAAAGAGAGGAGGGCAGGTATTTCTAGGGGCAGAGTGGGCATGTGTAGTAAGAGGTTGGATTTGGTTTTCTCCTTCCTTGATTCCTCTGTCAGTCTACCTGATTTTGTACTTTACAGGTAAAGCCATAACAAAAACTGTCTCTACTCAGCTGGGTCATGAGAAAGGGGCAGAGACAGAGGTCTCTGATCACACAGGACTATGATCAGAGGCTTTTAAAGCAAGTATCAGTTTCCATTCAGTGTCCACCTATCAGCAGCTTTCTCTGACTGCCTTCTGTTTTCTCCTCTTTCTCTCAGATTTTCAACAAAGTTTCCTTTGTCCCTCACAAAACCTGCCACTTACCAGCGCAAGGCTTGGCTGGAGTGAGTCATAGCCAGATCATAAATTGATGTAACTACTGTTTCTCTGCTTTCCTTGGATCGTTAGTGACCCTGAAGCACCTGGGTTGCCCAAAATTCTTTTATTTTACAGTAAATGGGATAATTGCCAGAACACAGGACTGCACACCTCTGCTACATTCATTCCAAGTCTTCTATGGTGACTGTAGGCTTTCTCGTACAAAAGTTTTTGCAGAGGCTTGGTTATTCACCAGCCCAACTAGAAGGGTTCACAGATGGGGTTTCCCATGTCTTCCCCTGACTTGTTACACTGAAAATCTTCTTTTCTACACCACGTACACATTGCTAAGAATTTACTAAGAATTTGTTAGTCCAGTAAATATTGTAACAGTATAAATTATCTGATTAATGCAGAAATGCCCCACTTTTCTGATGTTCTGGTCACCCTTCCAGTGTGCCTCTAAGTCCTGAGCTTGTCAGTCTTCCTGATGCTGACAAGAGACAGAACTTGCTTTATAAGTCATCAGCCCCTGAGGCCTTCACAAGAACAGTGATGTTCACATTGAGGGATTCCAATTCCTCAGCCTTGGGTAAATTTGCTTTTATTTTTAAACCTTTTCCTTACACCATCTGCTTCTCTCTTACCTATTTCCCAGCCAGTTTGAATATTGCACAATATCTTCACTCCAGGGCTCTCAGATTTCTACTATTCTCTGCAATTTTATTTCTCTATCACTCAACCATTTACTTTACTAAAATCAGTAGTTTCAGCAATATAAAACTGTAATTCCTTAGTGGAGAATCCAGGAGACAAGTTAGAGACAGGCTGATTTTTCAAAATCACAGTAGTTTTGCTGAAATGCACAGTCAGCAGAGCTGTATAAAACTGGAGGTCACTGCATTGTTAAGTTCAAATTTGTCATTGAGCTACTCAAGAAAAGCATCTATAAATGGAAGACATCATGAATGTTTATACGTTCAAAGGCCTGTTTTACAGCCTGTCTGCAATTCAGTAGTTTGTCAATATAGAACATGAAAAACTTAAGCCCAATATCTCTTCCAATTTATTCTGCTTTTGTAGAATTTACCAAATTTATGTTAAAATCCCAACAGATGTTACAACAAAAATTTATATCCATGGCTTTTGGGGCCATGAGCAAATCAGCTCATTGTGCAATAGTCTTACATTAGCCAACTGTTGATAAATATGCTGTAGAAATACTTAAGTATTCAAAATGCTATGTCCTGCTAAAAAATAACAAATATTTTTATGTCTTCTTTTATTCCAGCTCTTTTTCCTCAAAGAATTTGAAATATGAATAATTGTGGTGGGATAAATGAGAACTCGTGGACCTGTAGGGAATCTGAGTCTCTGGAACCCATCTGCCATTTGCTTTGTGCCATCACAGAATCTCGTAACACAATGTTCCAGGCAAAATTGCCATTACAGATTTATGTTATTATACGTTGTTATATATCTTATTATAGATATAGAATACATTGTTATATATATTATATGATTGTTATATACATTATTATATTTATAAATTGTTATAGATATATATTTTTGCCTTAATACCAACCTTCTATAAATTTAACTTTTTTTAATCAGTGATACAGTTCACTGTCTGTGGTCAGTCAAGCTGATCGTAGTCAAGGAGTAGCCATAATAGTACTCTCTAGTAGGAATAGTACACTATAAATTAGGAATCTTTTCAGAAGCCTTTCATGTCTTACCCTCATTAAGCTTAGTCTCATAAACCAGACTAAGTCCTCTCCTGAATTTTTTCTGGTTGTAATTATCTGGTTCTTTTACTGTTTATGGCTAAGGAATCAATTTATGCAAATAAAGAGATTTCTTTATTCATAAGATAATTGTCCACACTGTTAGAATTATTTGTTCTATCTCCTCCTTCCACTGTTTCAGCTGCACACAGTTAAAATAACGAATTACTCTTAAAATTCACGAATTATCTGTTGCTTCTTGACCTAAGCACTCCTTCAGCTGTGTCCTCAGCAGCTCCTGTGTTGTCATCTGATTCAACACATGCACAAGGAACACTTACAAAGGGAGCTGAGTCATTCTCTAAATCTGGACCTTCGTCCTCTGAACACAAAACCTTCCTCTGCAGGCCCTAAGGGCAAGTATTAACTGTGTCATGTTGCATAGGATGTTTTAGCTTCTCTGACTTTAAATTACTTCTGTGTCTAACTGAAAAGCACATAATTTAGCTGCATCCACCAAAATTTTCTTTGTGTCATTTGTGTTACATAGTGCCAAATACTCATTTATCTTCTTACTTCTGTGTGCTTTTATTTGTCATTTCAAAACAGACTCACATCTTCACTGGACTGGTTTTTATACATATGTGTAATTTCTGTGAATTTTGACTACTTTGCTGTCATTCAGGAACCCTTGAGTCGCAAGGAACGTAACCTTCTGTACAATCAAATTGTTATTCCAATCATACCATTAAAAGACACTCACTGTGAATGTCAATCTGACTTAAGTCATCCGATATACCTAACATTTAAAAGGGCTGACAAATGAGGACATGTATTAGGCACACTAAAAGTGAGGATAAAGCAAGACCAACTGTTCATTTCTTATTATTTTCTTAGCACTATAAAATATCATACACATTCTTTGCATTTTTCAATGGATGGACTTGTTCTCAGTCTTATCTCTGTGCTTGCCAAAAATGTGTGTTCTGGTAGGTTGAAACCACTCTAGCACTACTACAAGTGATTAATACTAGGATTTTTTTCAGGTTTATGTCCAAGTTGCTGGGTTACTTGCAATTCTGAACAAGATTTACATGAAGACTTGTTAAGAGCTCTGTATCTGAGTTGTATTACATTGCTTGAAATAAAGCTTTTAAGCCGACTTCTCCAGTATAATTGTTTTCGTGGTTTAGGAGTTTTCATGCTAGCTCTGTTTTTATAAATACTGCCTTTATTAAATTTGTAAGATCCCAAAGTAATACTTTTTGGTTTAGGTTTATTTTCTTGACTTATGTGCTTGCATGTGTATCTTCTCCCTCTTTCTTTTCTAGTTCTTTTTTGACTTAACATTGATTTTTTTCCCCATTATTTTACAGTAAGTCGTGTGGCATTGACATCCCTAAGGAATTTAAAGTTACATGGAAGAAAATTGAGTAGCATATCAATGGATGAGATAGGCATGATGGTTTCTCCACAATGTCATTGCATGTTGATGAAGGGACAGGACTGTGAAATATGAGATGCAAGTGTCATCAAAATATTACTCTGGTTTTGCAAGGAGCCGCACAAGGAGCCATTCCTTTTCTGCAAAAGGAAGGCTTGAGTATTCATAACTGTAAAAACAAACACCAACACTGCCTGCAACAGAAAAATAAGTGCCATATGTTTCCTGGTTTTCTAATTTCCTTTCTATGCCATGAAGTATAGATATTCCTATTAATGTAAAAAAAAGGCAATCACCTCTTGTCTCTGTTTTTCTTAAATCTAGAAATGTTTTGCAAATTTAACATGAAACAGTCAAATGTCTTGTCCTGTTTTTTCATTTTTTAGAATAAACTGAAGTATTTCAGCTTTTGGTGTCCGTCCTGCTTGTTCACATGATTTCATTTTTATATCAGGGTACTGTTTTTCATAAACATCAAGACCTTTTCCAGTACTGAGGAACTGAGGTGGGTTCTGTTGTATTTCTGTACTAAATTAAATTAATTTTATAACCTATTCAATACTCAGAAACAAGCCTTTTTCTGAGTTTAAATTGGGTACATTGTGACTTTAAGGTTAATATATTTTACATAGTGCTTTGAGTGCAAGTTTGCATATTAACTGAAGGAGGTTTGATTAGTTTTATTCTTTTTCTTCTTTTCAAAAAATTATTTTGCATTGTGTATTATCTCTATTAGTAAAAAGTACAAAATCTTCTCTGATAACTTTCCATTATGTTAGAGAAGATTCAACAAAGCCTTTAATTTCTTTTGTCTTACATTGTGAACCAGGATAGTTAAGGGAAAAAAAATCTTTCAAGACCGAATCAAGAATCTGCTTGTAAATACAATACTGTCATTCATCATTAGAGATAACACACAGGGGTTATAGCTGTGTGAGCTATTTAAAAATCAAAAGCAGCACACTCAGAGTGTGGCCATGTTTGGAGGAGCAGTACATAAAAGTTACCCCTCAAGAACATATCGTTCTGAAGGGTAACCAAATATAACTATTTCATGTGGTGCCACATAATTGAGATGACTTGGAATTCCCCCTCTTGTAACACTTTTGATCTGTCTCTTTAAGTTTGACAGGGTAAGGTTAAATCTCCTTCTCCTATAACGAGTTGGGAAATACTTCTGGTGCTAAGAATAGCTCATTAAAGGTGGATGGAAAGTCTCCTTTTCTAATGTACATAATAATTACCATAACACTCAGTGAATGTGTCTTTGCTGGCAGAATGACATACCTTGCTGCTGTATCAATGAAAACCGAGTTTCTTGTTGGTTAAAACTGTCACTTGCCTGGAATAACTAGGTCAAATGAAGTAAAAACATGGAAAATGGAGAAAGATTATTTTTTAAACATACATTTCTATTCTAAACAAGTCAGCATCTATTTCTTTTTAGAGAAAATTTGAATAGAGCACAGGACTTCTGAGTCAGTAAGCTCAGATGAGACAATCCACGGCTCTTCTCCACCTTATATTCCGGGTGCTGAATTACTGACTTTACAACAATGCCACTCATGGCAGAAAACACGAGTAGTAAAACGTAGCAATGTGCTTGAACTTTAGAACTTGAGGTGAGTGGTGCCAGGGACATCTGTAGCCTGGAGGCAGGGCCAAAACATTCCTTTGCTCCTACAGTATACGTGGAAAACTCTTGGTAAGGAGGAAAGGCTGGAGAATATGTACATCAGATCTGAATGGACACCACCAGATCTGAACGTACATCACCAGATCTGTGTCTCTTTGGTTCCACAGAACTGCCCTTGCCATTTCCCATATTCCCTGTCCCAGCACACGGAGAGTCCCTGTGTAATCACAGTTTAAGATGTGGCTACAATGCCATCTTTTCCCAATATACCTCCAGGAGTGCAGTGGATGGTGAGTAAAAATATCACAGAGTGGGTCAGGTTGGAAGGGACCACAGTGGGTCATCTGGTCCACCCTCCCTGCTCAAGCAGGATCATCCTAGAGCACATGGCACAGGACTGCATCTAGATATTTCTGGTATGTCCAGAGGGAGATCCACAACCTCTCTGGGCAACCTGTTCCAGTGCACGGTCACTGTAAAGTTCTTCCTTATATCCAGGTGGAACTTCCTTGTGCACCATTTTCTGCCCTTTGCCTCTTGTGCTATTCCTTAGTACCACCAAAAAAGCCTGGCTCCATCCTCTTGGCACCTCCAAATATATCCTAAAAAAACTAGTAGCGTATGCAGCCTTGTTTGATTTTCCTTTCAGCTGTTGAAATAAGATCCCGATTTTCTCTATGTGTATGTAGATGGATGTCCAGAGTTTGTGAAGTGCCAAATGTGTCACTTGTGGGGTAACTGTCAGAGAGGCAAGGCAAACAAGGAGCTGCTGAGCACTGGGTAGTGACAGTGCTTGCCTAAAATCCAGGTAAGGATTCACTGTTCCTAATAAGATGGGCAATCCATCTGTAGAATTTTTTCTATAGAACAGGCATCTCCATCATGACTGTCATCATCACAAAGCAACAAAGTATAGAAGAAATATTTCAGTGCACATTCAAAGCATGTGGTACTAGAGGAAACCTTACAAAATAAAATTTGCTGTATCTTATTGGAGCTTGGCCAATTTTTTAGCATAAACCTAACCAGAAGTAGTACATGATTATTTAAGTACTTAACTGTGTCCGCTCTGGTATTGAAGGGAAATACAGAGCATTATTCTTTTAGAAACTTTTTCCCCAGTTGTTTAAAGTCTTTTCTGTGAATTTAAAATCTAATCTGTGCATTATTTTTGATCTGTAGGTAATCCACAGATAATCATAGAGTAATAGAATGGCCTGGGTTGGAAGGGACCATGATAATCTCGGACTAGAATTCATATCTGGAAAATTTAGTGCCTTTGTCTTGTTTCAACTGAACTTGTATGATATTCCTGCTACCTGTGGATACCTAGCACACTGCCACTGCTAGACATTTTGACCTGCCTACTCAAATGCCATTTTGAGTGATTTTTCTGTAAGGCTATGATTATCAAAACCCACAAGGAGCATTAACTTACTGAGCATGTTCTTTTACCAATTTGACAAAATATTCCCAGAAATGTTTCTAAGCATTCACTGTCTGGCAGACAGCAGTGCCTTTATATCCATTGGCACTGTCTCCCATGGGATCAGAGCAGTTGCTGGACCTTGCCTTTGTCTAATCTCTTCAGTGCAGTCTTTCTGAGTGACAGGGCTCTGCCCATGTATGACTGTAGCAGAGCTCCCCTGAGACGCCCTCTTTGAACCTGAGAAGCCTACGGCATCCCATATTCTTTATTTCTGAATATAAATCTCCTTCTCATAAGTGTACCCCTTTAATGTCTGGCTTACAGTACATTTGATTTTTCCTATTTTGAGTGTCCTACAGCTAGCAGGTTTTGATGAGGCCCAAAGAGGCACCTTCCTGTTTCTAACCTTACTAACACAGGAAGCTGAAGGATGATTTGCCTTGTGTGACAGTTCTCCTGGGTTCTACACCACTGTGCAGTGACTTGCAATCTCCCCAAGAAAGTGTTTTACAGAAGAAAGCAAAATGTTTCTCCTTCTGTAGCTTGGTGGAAAGTTTATCCACTCCAGTACATGCAGGAAGCCATCCTGCCAACAGCATGCCAAGCAGTGTTGCCAAGAGCCACGGGTGCCCCTGGGTGTTTATCACTGCTGCTCTGGAGGTGCAGCCACCTGGCTGGGTTTGCCCCAAGTTTGGATTGTAAAACTTAAAATTGGAAAGCAAGGCTGTAAATGGATAAAGGCAAAGTAAGTCATTCCTCAGTTAACAATTCCACCACTTCTTTTTTCATAACTCTTGATGTATTTTTGGAGATACTGCCAATCACAGTCTGAGTCCCTGCTTCCTTGATAAATTTCAAGCAAATTCACCATGAAAATATTAAGCAGCTGAAGTGAGATATGTGTAACATTCCTGAAGCAGTTATTTCCCCAAGTTCCAGTCAAGTCAGAGGCACTTACCCTGCTGGTTAGCTTTCACTCAGCATAAAGAAGGATTAAACTCCTTTATTAGTTGTTAGAGAAACCTAAGTTTATTATAACTACTGCATCAACCAAACATGATTGTTTGTAACAGGATGATTCTTAGTAGTATTACACATGGCAAAAAGAAAATTTTTTGGAGGACCTGGTTCTTTAGGCCCCCCAGGCAGCCATCTTACGTTCCTGCCTTCTCAAAGAAACATCTGTGGGAGAAGGGGGGCCAGTCTGAACCCTCAGAAGAGTTCTCAGAGCACAGCTCACAGATAAGCCAGTTTACTGTAATTCATTTCCTAATCTACTTCATACTGCTCTACAACATTATTCATTCTGCTCACCCTTAGGACTTTTTTTTTTTTTAGCCTGCCATGCCAAAAGGCGAGGTACAGACCTTATTTAATCCTGAAGAGCAGGGATGTTAATTGGGTTGAAAATGGTAATGATGCATCTAATTCTGTCTTATCTACACTGCTCGTCCTGCTCTCAGGACACCTGAGTGCACTTGCATCCCAGGACAGAGGCTTGAACACGTATTTTTCTGCGTTACACCCAGCTCCTCCCTTGACCCATTATCAGTGGCACATTACCCACCGACTCAAATATGAATCCCATACTATTTCCTCTCATTCTGTTTCTGAGTAAGAGCAGGTACATGCTTGAGACATTTTTGATGTATATTGCCTCAGTTAAAGCATAATTACCTCCATGAAAAGGAAGCGGATTAACCAGCTGCACCTTAGCTGAAACCTCTGTCACCTTTACATTTCTGACTTTTATTTGGTTCTTCAGCTATTTCAATTACCAGTCAAGGAGAGGTTTAAGTCCACAGCATAATAATACTTGCAATTACTAGTAAATAGCATTTCACAGCATTAACTAGTCTGTCCTTACTGCATCCATTTCAGGCAGGCAAATAAATGCTATTATCCTCATTTTACAAACACATTGATTAAGTGACTTACCTAAAGGCCACACATCAATTTCAATGTCAGTGCCAAGATTAGCAGAGAGGAACTTCTGCATTGCAGACACAGAACAAAGTGATTGGTATTATCAAGCCCACCCCCTTCAGAAACAAACAATCATTCCTCAGCTGTGTGGTCAAGTAGCATTTACTCTCCTCACATCCCCCTATATGTTTTGTCCACCTGCTAAACTGCTCCTTGATGATGGCTCAAAATGGTTCCCAAGTATGTCTCTAACATGGGAAGATTTCTATCTGCCTCCTGCTTTTAGCACAAGGGTTGGAAAGCGCTGCCTGGAGAACCTGTGAAACTCCCACGGTGGTGGCTGAGCCTGTGGAGGCAGAAGGTGAGGGCAGGGAAAGGGGCAAGGGGCTCATGCTGCTCTCCGAAGGGCAGTGTGAAGATGAGTAATGAAAAGAGGAAGCAGCAAGGGCAAGATTAGGCAGAAATTAGGATGATCTTTTACAATCTCATTTTAAGAGCTTTTTTTGCCTCTCCAAACAAGCAAATTTTCAGTTTTAAGGCTGTGTAAAACAGGTATAATTCTCTTTTCTATTGCTGCTGTAGTTGCTGTATGGAAGTTGTGGTCATTGTATTGTTAACACTGAAAGCTGAGTCTTCAGCTCTTAAACACAGTAGCATCTCTAGTCCTCAGTCTGCTGCGCTATTGGGTAAATTGCTCTATTTTAAATCCCCTTCTTTTGAATTTGGAAGGAGTTTTGGATTTGATGTCTCTAGACAGACAGACAGATTGTGTCTGTTCAACACCTAACTGATGAGTATAGACTTTATTGTATGCATGAAGGTATAATAAGTAATATCACAACGGGCAAAAATCTGTTAAACATTAATAAGTTCCTAAAGGTAAAAATCTGTTCTGCTTACAGGCAGTTATTTCTAAGGAAAAATATATGGTGGCTATATTTGTTTCCCCTCCAGAACAAGTCTTCCTACCTGGAAAAAACAAACAAACCAGAGAAACTCAGGACAGCATTTTTAACAGCTAATTAAGGCTGTCTGTGTGTAAGGGTGGCAACCTTTTGTTCTGATTTAGGTACAGGTCACAAGATCTTCTTGTCTCCACTTCTAAATGTGACAAACAATCAAAATAACCATAAATCTTTTGAACCACAGTAGTTTAGTTCTTCAGCAGATTCACAAAGCTGCCATTAGAGCCCACAGTGTCATCTAGCAACACCCGAATTTGACCTAGTCATTGAAGCTGATCCTGTGCCAATGTCTGAAAGCAGATACATTAAAAAATTGTTGAGCATTTATGATAGATACTGGTATTTCAGAGCAGACTCCCAGGCGATGAATTATATCCTTAATAAGCAGACATGACAAAGTCAAATTTAGAAGTAGAATTTGAAATGGTTGCCAAGTTTTTAACTGAAGGTCATTTATTCCTTTTATTTTTTTTTTAAACCATGTGCATGTAAACATAAGAAATGTGTGAACTTACCTTCAAAATACCTCAAATATTAACCATATGAATTATACATTTGCCTTTTACTGACTTTTAGAAGATTATTTCTTGCATAAAACTAACATCATTCAATTTATTGCTTGTGAGTCACCTGTAGATTGCAGTATCAGAATTATTCAATAGGTTTATGCCTGTCAGAATGTTGTATTAGCTCCATTATTCACTAACAGTAAAAAAAAAAAAAACATCTTTTTAAATGAATGCTTAAGCATGGGTATTTTCTTGTCACTTCATTGGCTTGTCTTCTGTGCAATTCTAGTCCTTACTCTTCCACCTCAGAATTTTTAAGGTGTCATATACAGAAGTGATAAGTTTAGCTGCATCAAATTGTCACAGAGGGTTAATCTTGCATAGGGAAAAAGCAAAACATGGCTGGATGGCCAAAGATGTGATTATGTGTTCTGAAGCCTGATAAATATTGTATCATGCCACAATTTAAGATGCTCAAGGGCTTCACAACCTTAATTGCATTTTAATCATGGCAACTCTGTTCAATTATGTACTTCGGCTTCTTCGAAAATAAAGCACTTCAGTCTTTGAAAAGATGTTATGGTACATCTCACCTGCAGGGCTGCTGCCCTATTTTCTTCAGGGGTGGTTCTGGGAGCTGAGAAATGCAAACCAAAGGCTTCTGCACTGGGAGGAAAACAATGTAACTGAAAACAGAATCAAGGCTAAAACAAGAGGAAATAATATGGCAGACAATAAAATAATGGAAGAGAGTGTTTTCTTGAAAATGGTGCATTCTCTTTAGCTTGAATGTTCTGCAGATCCAGTAGCACCTAGTGCTTCCTGAGATGCATTACACTGCACAGTGGGAACCTCATTTAAGGTTGATCCTTAGCTAATACCACAAACATCACTGTTGAAAAGAAGTTTTTCTTATAGTTCTTTCTGTTTTGTAATTTATTTTACTGAGTGTCTCATAAATTCTGTTCTACCTCCTTGCTAAAAGGAATTAATGATTGTGACTAGGCACTTCAATTTCAGTCTATTAAAGCACTTAGAGGCATGCTTATGTCTTCTGAAACTTTTAACACTCTCATTGCCTTTGGTGCAACTTCTCACGCTATTTACAGTCCCAGGCACGCTTTAGTGTTTCACTGGATTACGACTTCAGCCATTTTTCCTTTCTTTGCATTTATTTATGTGGCATGGTTTTTTAAATCTCCACTGGGTGGATGATACTTCAGCATTTTATCATGGATTTTGGCTCAGTTTTCTTACTCAAATGTTCACAGATAACTTGTGTCTTTCATTCACTTCCAGAAATCCACTCATGATTTTAATATATACCTCAAGTCAGAGATAAAATGAAATTAAATCTTCAGCTGTGCTTTGAAAAGAAGTTAAAAAATACCTAGTGAACATAAAAGTCTAGGGCAGAAAGCCTTATTTTCACTTTAAGGAGCCCCTACAAACAAAAGTACTGTGTTTGTCCAGAAGCACAACTTCTGCAGGAATTGTTAGTGGAATTCTCTGTGGTTTTCTTGTGCAAGAAGTCAGGCCTAGCTGATCAAAACACTCTCTTGTGGCCTTAAAAGTCTCTGATGAATTTTGAAGCATCAGATCAATGATATGTTATCTTTGTTGCAAAAGAACAATCCTTTGTGATCATTACTGCTGTGCTAGCTGATCATTTTAAATTAACATAACACAAAACAATTTCACAAAATCAATTCATATTCTTCTCTCCAGACTTCTAATTTTAAATATGAGAAAAGTGGAGTCAAAAAATGGGTATTTGCAGGAATAAGGTGCCTTACATCTCCCAGCCAACAACTCTGTTGTGGCTTGAACATGCCTGGGCTTCAGGACACCCTTTCACACTAAAGCCACTCTTTCTCTCCCCTCCTCATGCAGACAGGGGTGAGAAAATATACCTAAAGGTTCATGGGTTGGGATAAGGACAGGGAGAGATCACAAATTGGTTACTGTCGTGGGCAAAACAGACTCAACTTGGGGAAGTTGATTTGATTTACTGCCAATCAAATCAGAATAGGATAATGAGAAATAAATGATAAATCTTAAAAATATGTTCCCTCCACCCTTCCCTTGTTTCCAGGCTCACCTTCACTCCCAACTCTCTCGACCTCCTCCCCTCCAGCAGTGCAGGGGGACAAGGAATGGAGTCTGAAATCTGTTTATCACATCTCTGCCACTCCTTTTTCCTCAGGAGGAAGGAATCCTCACACTCTCCCTGTTCCCAGCATGGGGTTCCTCCCATGGAAGACAGTTCTTCACAGTCCTCCATAATCTTCTCCAAAGGGAGTCCTTCCCATGGGCTGCACAAACTCTTCCAGTGTGGATCCTGCCCATGGGCTACAATCCTTCAGGAACATACTGCCCCAACATGGGGCCCCTGTGGGGGTCACAAGTCCTGCCAGGAAACCTGCTCCAGCATGGGCTCCTTTCTCCACAGGCTCACAGGTCCCTGCCAGGACCCTGCTCCAGTACAGACTTCCCATGAAGTCACAGCTTCCTCCAGGCATCCTCCTGTTCTAGACTCCCTGGACTGCAGGTGGATCTCTGCTCCCCTGTGCCCTCCACGTGCTGCAGGGGCACAGCTGCCTCACCACGGTCTCACCAGGGGCTGCAGGGGAATCTCATCCCCTGGTGCCTGCAGCACCTCCTGCCCCTCCTTCTGCACTCACCTGGGTGTCTGCAGAGCTGTTCCTCTCACACATTCTCACTCCCCTCTCTGGCTGTCACCACACATTTTTCCCCCTTCTTAAATGTGTTATCCCCAAGGCACAACCACTGTCACTGGTGGGCTGAGCCTTGACCAGTGGCAGGTCCATCCTGGAGCCACCTGGCACTGGCTCTGTCACACATGGGGGAAGTTTCCAGCCGCTTCTCATAGCAGCCACCCCTGTAGCCCTCCCTGCTATCAGAATCTGGCCAACCCAATACACCCTCCATTATCTCATGGTGCTTTCCAAATAAATGATTTCATGTAACTCACAACTTCTGAAGGGATTTGAAGGTTATTGTGTTCCATTCATTTCCAAGTAGATTGGATACTAAAAATAAAAAGTAATGACTCAGAGCTTACCTTTCCTGAATCTGGAGCTGAAATTGTAAATATTTAATGAGGGAAACTTTTTCCCCAAGTTTTGTTCTTCTTTGTCCTTCTCTGTAATAAAAAGCAAAATTAATTTCTGAGCACATCACTGTCCAGGTACCACACTCATGGATAATCATGTTCCCATAGTATAGATGCACAATCCCCATCCTGCAAAAACCTGTGAGGATGAAAATAGCCCTGATAAAAAAAGTGAGAAAATAATTGAAGAGATACTGTTCGCTGTGGAAAAAAATCACCCAGATATACAATCTTTCCTTTCATGCAATGCAATGGCTAAATGGGCTGAAAAAAGCCTGTTACCATATACTTTATTGCCTTTATATCACTGGAACATTTACAAACAAAATATACATATATGTATTATGCAGATTACAGTAGATATTTTTAAAAATACCTATAACATATATATAACATTACCATTCACGTACTTGGGAGCAGAGAGCACAGTGCAGCATTTGTCCTTTAGCCTGCTTCTCAAACAAGGAAAAAGGCAAAGGCATAAAGCTGGCAGTCCTTGTGCTTTCCTTGCAAGGTCTGAATAGCTGAATATAATTTGTTTCTAATTCTCATTGTTAAAAGACATTTGCCTAGAAGAAAAACCTATTAGGAGGAAACAGATGATTCTTTGTGCAAAACCAAGTGAACAAAAGAATCTTTTTACCAGGATCCATCATCCCAAGGAGACGCTACAGTTCCTTTGGAAAATCTCTCTCAAAATAGCACAATATCTTCGGCTCAAGGTAAGAGATAAATAAGGGTGTGCCAGCAGGGAGAAGTGTGAATAGGGAGTACAAGGGAGCAAGTACGAATAAAATTGCCAAGCTGGATATTTCAGCTCCCTCTCCAATCATCTTCCCACACTGTCAGATCCACACAGGCCTCGGCTAAGATCCTTGGTCTCTGAATGATTTCAAAGACTCTTTTTTTTTTTTTTTTTTGCTTTAAGAGGGGAAAATAAATTTTTTAGAAAGTAGCTGGCATAGAAACAGCAAGTCTCCACAAATCTTTATTGATCCTAGCAGCTCCCTGCCAAAAGCAAGTGCACAAGCCATAGGCACTGCAAGTCCAAAGGGGTTTTAAAAACAACTGACACGTAGGAAATAGCAAGGGTGTTCTCTGGGCCTCAAGTCTCCAGGAGGAGATAACATCAGATGGGTTGGGGATAATCTCCATCAGACAGCCCCTGGGGCTCAGACTGCCTGTCCTGCTTCCTACCCAGCCTTCCCATAGCAGCACAGCCACGGAGCCTTGGCAGGGAAAGTGTGCTCAGACAGCTCACCAAGTGCACGCAGCTCCGGAGAGGAGGGTGCCCATCGTGTGTGAATCCAGCCTGCAGATCTCAGCAGAATCATGCAAACCAAACTGTGCCCTGAAAATCCTCTGCTCACACATAAACTGACTTTTCCTTGTGCTCCATCGCTACTGTAAGATGTTATCATTGTCCTTTTGCTGTGCCAAGTACAGGAAAGTTTTTCCTGCTAGTAGCATGAGGAGAGAGATTCCTGTCTTTCAAGAAGCAGCTAACAGAATAGGTCACTAGTAAAAGACACAGCAAAGTGCACAAATGTGTGTACACAGCCACCGTGGGACACAGTGAAGCTGTCTGACTGCTGAAGGCATCCTGAAGATCAGCATGGTGCAAAACTCACTTTGGAATCTGGTGTGATAACCAGAGCTAGCTAATGTTCAGCTCCTGAAGCTGAACTGCCAGAGTAATCTGCTTTAAAGATATCTTAAGAACATCTGCACTCACCTGCAGTTCACATATCTTAGATGTATGTTATGGATAATGCCATGGTTGTTCTTCAGATTTTTATTTTTTTCCCCTCAAGTATACTGCAACTGGAATTGTGATGATTCTCTCTGGTTCAGATCTGTTCTAAAAAGTAAATTTGCATCTAGGATTAGATTTTAGTTTAAATTCTACAACAGATATAAAAAACAACCCATGAAGTTCACAAAGACATTTGGATTTCCTTAAAAGTCGCAAATGATTGAATATTTCAGATTATTTCTAGTTCAAATGTAGGGGTATTTCCTAGAAAATTCTTCTACCTGAAAAAATGCAATTTCTCAATAACTTGGACTGCAAGCTTTCCTTACCTTTTGCTTTCCAAATTTTGTCAAGATGAAACAAACATGAATAAACTCTTCATAAAAAGATAAAATGTAATTTTTTTTTCTGACAAATACATTTGCACCATGAGACTCAGGATGCTTTGGGAAGACTGAGGGATGAAAGCTCTAATGTTTAATTAACTGGCTGTTTTACCAAGGCATGGTAAGAAAACAAGATATTTACACGCTTTACTTTTTTAGCATGTATTTCTCTGCATTTCAAGGAGGGCAAGAGGAAGCTTGGAGAGTGTTAGAGGGACCCAAGAGGAACAAGCTTAATGGAACACTTATAGCTTCATTTTACCCATCAAATGATGCCAGCCTAGGTTATGTCTGTTGGATCTGTATTCCTTGGCTAGGAATCTAACATTTAATTTCTTTAATATCTCCCAAGACAGAGTAATGATGTTACCAAACCCTTCCAAACCTTGTGAGCTACTCACAACAATATTATTAGTGTTATTACTTTTACTCTTCCTTACAAAAAATGGGTGATTTGGGAGTCCAGGCACAAAAGTCAAAGTGTCAGAGATACTCAGGGGTGCTGCTGTTTCCTTCCGCAGGCTTAACAGCCACTGCTTGAGCTGAAGAGAAGACTGGTTTTTGTATTCCCAGATGGAAAATTTTCAGTGGTGCTAATTAAATAGTGTGCATGGTTCCAGGTTACAGCAAGTCACATATCACTCACAGTCTATTGTAGATTGTTTTTGTTGTTTAGCTGTTTGAAAATCTGTGTGTCTAAGACAGATGCAACACTTTTTGGGAGATTCTTGTGTAGCACCAGCCATACTTACAACTTCAGTAAGTAATACTGTGCCTCATTACATCCATGTGCAAAATCAGAGGATAAGGATGAAATTATTTTACAAAATTGTACAGCAGAACAGGGAAAGAACCCAATCCTACCCTTCTCCCTCCCAGCAGCCTCCACTTACCCTGTCTCCTGGACCAGCTTGAGGACAAGCTGGGTGACTACAGGCTTGCTGAAGTGCATTTGTTTCTATTGTCTTGTCAGGAATTTAATTTCACAGCATCACATGCTACCAACACAAGCGTGTCATTGCAATTTAACATGCATTTTGTTGGCATGTTCTATATCTCATTAAAGTCTCATCTCCTTAGCCAATACCATATGCTACTCATCTGTAGCAGAGCTCTTAAATGTAATGAAAAAGGTGTAATTGCCATCCAGAAATGAACTGTCGACCAGCAACCTACAGATATCCCAATTCCATAACACCGGTGAAAGAAACAATATTGCAAGAGCAATCCTTTATAAACCTCTAACATCATTGTCTTACAGGAAAAAAGTATTGGTCTTAGAGATGCTTCAGTCATTCCAGTGCTGTTACAGGATTTTCAGGCCACCAGACAATGCTGTGTCAACTTATAGGGCAAAGATCAATTTCTAACTTTGTTTTTTTCAGCTGAGAAGAAACTTATGCCATGCTGAACATCTCTGTTTTCAAAAATGCTAATTAAAGTTAAAATAATCTGAAAGCAGTTTGAGACCATTAAGCCACCTTATTAAATGTGTTGATAGGTTTTCTTTCTGTTGGATTTTTATCGCTTTTGAGTCCCGATAGGAATTTTAGCTATTTTTCTGACTATAGGTAAATAAACAGATAGTTTCTAAAAACTGATAGTTTTAAAGAAATAACATATTAATCATTGCAAATTTTATTTAGTCATTATAAATTATAACTAGTCATTATAAAACAAAAAAAAAAAGGCGCTAGTGGTGATAGAGATTAATCAGGTTCTGTCCTCAGACGTGTGAAGATAATTATGACAAATCAATGTGAAAAGCAGCTGGATTAGGTAACAAACCAAGTTTAGACACAAGACCAGGAGGACATGGCTGCTGACAGTGCAATGTCTGTCACTCTGCTGATGGGGGGCCCTCGCCTGCCCCAGGTGCTGTTTTGAGCCCGTGGTGGCTACAGCTACCCAACCCGAAAGGCAAATCTTCACGGGTCACTGTCAATGGGAGTTCCAATAAAACAAAGGTAACTTTTACCCCTTCAGTATCAACAACAGCTTCTTGAAGCCATGTGTCTTGACTCCAGTGCATCTCTAATTAAATCTAAATTGAATTTCACCGAGCAGAATTGCCAGGGCCTAATTTTTCGACTGTGATAAATCCTGATGCTGACTGCATGTTCACTAAAAACAAAGATCCACTGAAGAACAAATAATTTTGGCCTTTCTTGGTATGTTAGGTCACAACACAAGAATTGAGTAGCTTTCTTTGGATAGGCAGTATAATGCACATTTATATTTAGGCAGACATTTTAATTGTACATCCCATAAGTTATGTTTAGAGTTAAATAAGAGTCCTTAAGATTAAAAAATAGCCACATATTCAAAACTAAACTTTTCTATGTTTCTTTGGTGGCAGCTTCTTTAAAATACTTTCTTTTCCTACATCTTCCTCTATCAAAGCTCTATAAATGTGCTAATGGTTGCTTTATTAATGTTGCCTTAGTCTCACTGAAGTTCTTTCTTTCTTTCTTTCTGCTAGTATAATCTATCTTTTGCATGCCTTCCATCTGGAAAAAATTGCACAGAATTAGATGGACCTTTATAAAAGAGCACAACTTAATGTTAAGTTTTAATTAAGCAGTCTTTTTCATTCATTATTTTTTATCCTAAGAGGCTCTAAATCATAGTCTGTTTCTGGCTGAATATACATAGATTACTGCCTTATTTTATCTTTGTATTTACATATTCACTTTGAACAAACTTGGATGAAGCTTAAAAAGTTTCTGAGGATCACATATAAATTATTTCTCATACGCTCCTTTTCTGTAAACACTGAATAAATAAAGTCATTTTGCCAGTCAAGCCCTGTAAAAGCTGATTACGCTTTCATTAATCATTGACGAAAAATTAGTATTGT
Source organism: Corvus kubaryi (assembly GCF_017639235.1). NCBI lineage: Eukaryota > Metazoa > Chordata > Aves > Passeriformes > Corvidae > Corvus > Corvus kubaryi. The sequence goes on from NW_024581130.1 coordinate 4,408,236, forward strand.
GAAAACAAAATGACTGCATTCTTATGAAAATACCACTTTCTCTATAAAATTTAGAAGATGACTGATGATTTTATGTGCCTCAGTTTCTGAATGCCCAGCAGCCTAAGGTTGAAAGGCCCAGAGTACCAGCTGGAAAACAAGGTTCTCTAGATGCAGTCAATGGATGGGTCTAATTTGAGCAGCGTGTGGTGGTGAGGAGTGTGGTGATGCTTGCAGTTCCTGCCACAATAAAAGGTCACTTCCCTGGCTTTGCTTATAATTATCAGTCTTCCTTACAGCCTGTCTAAAGCATCTGCCTGTGTTTTGTTCAGGCTGTTGGCTGGTCTGAAATCCTTAAGCAATCTTGACTATTAATAATTAGCATTTATTCTGGATTTATTATACAAAATGATTAAGAAATTTCTATTCCAGATGTCTACGCAAAGCTATTTCCCATGAATGATGCTCCCTGATAAAAAAAAAAACTGAGTGAATTAATACCACACATCTTTTATAAATAATAAGAAACTGATTCTTAAATAAAGATGCTTACATCTGCCTCTTGCTCCAGATGGTGCAATTTAGCTGCCTATGTTGGTTTTGGTTTTAAACAAATACTTAACCCACCAACTGTCATATCAAGAATTCTCCATTTCTCACAGCTGAAACCTAAACAGCGTTGCTGCTTTAATTCTCAGAACAGGGAGTTTCCTGTCTCACAGGTCAAAAGTACAAGGAAAAAAAAAATTTTTAATATTTCAGTGCAGCAGCCACACTTGTAAAATTGCCTGATACTGTACCCTCCTGTTACTAGCAAAAATTCAGGCAGCAAACTTAATCTAAAATTCCCACAAGGTCCGACAGTGTGCAGACAGTAGGGCAGACCTGAAGCAACTTTTTTTCTCCTTTTCTTCCACATCAGGTGATCACTGAGTTTACATTTCTGTTCCAGTCCCTGGGAGTATCAGTTCCAACTTACAGCAAATCCTTCAGCATACATAGGCTGTGTCCTTGCCCTAAAATCTGCCCAGGAGGAGGCAGTGAGCAGGCTGCAGCTCTCTGCCAAGGACAGACAGGTGCTGGACGCTGTTTTCCTAGGAGAACCACAGTGGAATGGCAGAGCTCCTCCTGGGGAAACCAGATAAAACCCCAGTGTGTATGGGATGTCCTGCAGGAATATAAAAAGCACAGTGTGTATAGTTTGACAAGGTCCTAGCAAAGTTATGGCCCAGATCCACCATGTGAGGAGAGTTTATAGAGCTCTTTGGATGAGATTCACCTGGTTTGCTGGCATAATAAGCAGGGATGGCTGAGATATCCCTCTGCTACGCCATGCTGTGGCAGCAATTTTTGCCTTGAAGCTTTACTGCAAAATAGCATATTTTGAAATCATATTAAATTCTAAAAAGTTACAGAGTTATTCCACTATGATTTTTTAGAATCATACTCTTATAAAAACAAATTCTTAGACTGATTTTAAAACTTACAGTTGTCTTTAGACTTTCATAATAAAATCAATGTGTAGTCTGATGGAACTTATTACTAGCTAGATTAAAAGCAGACTAAGTGAATGCCTTTCCAATTGTTATGTTAAAAAAGTGATTGGAAATCTCTGGTTTAAGATGCTTGGGGGAAAAAATTACAACTGCTTTTTACTATTTAAATTAAAAACTTAAATCTACTTCATGGAATTTTACTCATGGAGTAATTTTACAGCCAGAAGTAATTGGAAATGTAAAATTTAAATAAAGATAATTTTTTATTTATTATTTCTTTGTATGTTTCTTTACTATTGTTGGAGGTTTGGGGTTTTTTTTTTAAATTGGTTGCCATTTGATTTTTTTTTTTTAATTAAGATAAGAAAAACACCTGGAATAACTTAAACCTGATTTGATTAACTTCCTTAGCTAAGCTGATACATACTTTTACTATTAATCTTTCTTGAAAGATAAAAATCTCTTTATTCTCATTTGTCCAGGAAAAATAGTGAGGAGGGTAGCTACAGCTTCTTAATCTTAAAAGGTGTGTGCTGAGTATCCAGAACTTTTTACCATAGTGGACATTTGATCTGATTTTAGCTGAAGCTACTGGCAGAGCTGTTTCAAACAGGGGTAGTCCCAAGATCCCTAAAAATATGCAAATAAGAGCCATGCCACTGTAGGCAACCAGTGAGCAGGGGATTTGGGATCACATAGTAGATTTAGGTCTATTCTAAGTAATTTCCTACAGCTAAAACATCTAACCAAAACTACTGAAATGCTTAGTGGAAATCTAGTCATTCCTTGGGCTGGTAGCCAGCTGAGAACCAGTCCTGCTAAGGAGCTCCCTGTTTAAATGAGTAGTGCAAGCTAAGAGATACTTCAGGAAATTCTTCCTGGCCACCTCATGGCTATTAGTATCATTTTTCCACCTTTTACAGGTGACTGGCTGTAGGAATGTGTTTTTAGAAATGGAGAGCTAGCACCTCTGTGGGTGTGAAACGGCAGGAAAGAGCACCTCTTGTCAGCTCAGAGGCACCTGCCAACTGCACAGGAGCTGCTCTTAGAAAAGGGGCCTGGGTCTGACCAAGCACTAAGTCACAGTTCACACTGGAGATGTCGGCAGAATTCTTTGCTGTGGGCATCATTTTAACTCCCTGACACTGACAGACACCTGTGCCTCTGTGCCTGGGATAATTAACTCAAACTGCCTAAACCCAAGTCCACAGCCTTTGCAAAACCAGCTTGAATTAAAATCCTACTCTCCCCAGGCTTTTCATACAGCTAAAAAAGAAATGCAGCCTGAATGTTGCTGTCTGTGAGATTGAGCAGTCATATCAACACAACAGAACTACACTTAGCAAAGCACTGCCCTACTTGGTTCGGTATGTTCATGCACCATCAAGTTATCACCATTTTGTTGATGTACGCTTTTTATAAATCTGCTAAGCTATTGCTAAGCTGTCAGTTCAGACTGTTTCCTCTAAAGCTCAAAGATCCATGACTGAAAATTATGGGGTTTTTGACTCTCCATTTCCCAACACACTTTGACAGTGGGTCCCCACTATTCTTTTTTCGGATGCACTTAAAGCCCTTTTACAGTCAATGAATGATATCTGGAGATACTGTACAGTATCAAAATCTTCCCAGGTACAAATAGGCAATTATAAAATGCAACTCAGGGTTGAATAAATTCTTTACTGACCTTGTAGGTAATAAAGTGATGGCCAGAGGTGGGGGGTTCATTATCTCTATCATTATCACAGCTCATATGACTCCCATGTTAATGCCAGCAATTAGTTTGCTCAGATTGTCCATGAGAAATTTTCTGTATGAACCTAGCAAAGTACATCCTGATCACTTTGTTCCAGCTTCCCAAGACAGAGACATAAACACTGTGAATGACCATATATCTACTGATTATAAGCTTGGACAGACTTAACACCCACACAATAATAAGACATGTCCAAATAAGCATTAGGGTCCAAGGCAGATCAAGCATGCAGCAATTGTACCTATCAGCCTCATTAGCTAACCCTGACCATCCTTCATGCTTCACAGAAGTGCTTTCTGCATTTTAAAATATCGTTAATGGGGAAAAAACGTGTTTGGGATCTCAGATTATTGCTTCTGAGTAATGTTTTTCTAATGTGTTTCTATGAGCATTGGAACTAGCTGTTCATACGTAATTTGGGTTGCCTTTCTAAGCCATCAGAACCACTCCTACACACAACAATGCTGTATCAGGTGTGCCTTATGCAAAGTAAAAGGTGCAACAGAGAAATGTCTAGAGACAACTACCTTTAGAAGTAGCAGTTTTATAACTTGCATTGGTTGTCTTCCTACACCAGAGGATGCCTTCCATTTATTCATGTTCCCATGAACTTGCCACCATTACCATCCCTTCCAAGATGTGAAAAAGGTGGGTACACTCCTTGTGCTTTGTTAACTGAGGAGTCATCAGGAGCAGAGGGTGTAGCTCACGAGCCTCCTTGGTAGTGAGAATGGAAAATAACATTAAAACTGATCAAGAGAGAGCAGTCACTTTTCTTTCTTAAATTCCAGTTGTTGACACTTAGCTTTTCATCACACTGAAATAAGAAGTAAGCCTATCAAGAAAATGATACAAAATATTGGGGGTGGGGTGTATTTATACACTTTCTTTTTTTTTGTTTTAGGATGTATTGATTAAGATGACAGAATCCTGCCATGTAATAGTCAGGATACTGTGCCCTAGGATGTACAAAAGTAGTATGCAGAGAGATAATTCTAGTTTTTGTTGTTTCATACTACACACACACACACACACACACATATATATATATATATAAAATACATACATTTATGTACGTGTGTGTGTATATTTATATACATATATATATATCCCCAGAATTTTTTTCACCAGAGCAATAACTTGAGTATATCTGTTCCTTCCAAATCTAAGGCCACTGTTGAAGTTGCCAGGCTACAGATCACCAGAGTTCTTAACTTTCATTGTACCCATTCCAGCTCCTGCAAAACAATATACTGTAATGTATATGTGAAGGGGAACATTTCTCAACAAAATTTCAGCTACCTTTAGCAGAATTGCTTCTGTATCTTTCTGGATATTGCCATAAAATAAGAGAACCTAAATACAATAGAAAGTGTTTTTCTGACATTACAAGACTATAAATAGGACAGTGCAGCATAAAGAATGATGCACTAAACCAGAAGTCCGACTATTATTTTAGGTATTATACGTGGAAGTATCCCTTCTGGTCTATCTCTGCTTGTAAAAATAAACCGTTCCAATTCCTGCTTTCAACTTGTGATCCTGCCTTCATGCCTATTTGAAGGTGTAATTTGGCAGGTCCTTTAAACTGAGATCCTAAGTGGCCATGCTTTATGAGTGCTCCCCTCAAGAGCTAGCTCCAAAAGGAAGAGCAGAGCAGAGCCTGTCAGTGAAAATAGAGTTATGGCTGAACCTGAAATACTCTGTGATATAAGTTACTGAAAAATGAAAACAATCTCGCAGAATGTCGTTGTGCACGGCAAATGAGCCATGAGAGATTTGGTGGGTAGGATGAAAGGTAATACACCACTGTAATAACTCCAACAGCTTAAGGACAACCTGTGAACTGAATGTGCACAACAGCTTCAGTAAACACAAAGTTTGAATGTCAGGAAAGGTTTAACCTGCAGCCCTTTGAAACAAAAGGTGTGCTTCATCTTTTAGTAGAAGTTTGATCTCCAACAGCAGATTTCAACTTTCAATACAGGACTGTTGCTGATGCTGAGAAAAAAAATTACATACATGTGGAAATAAAAAAACAGCCTAATTTTCTCCTTTCATTGCTGCTCCTGCTCAATATCTTTCAGTACCAAAAACACCAGGATGCCTTTTTCTTGAAAAAGACTTATTGTTGACTCATTATCTTTACTTAATGTCTACCCCATATACAGAGTGACAGGATTTAAAGGTTCACTTAAAGAGAAACAATAGCATGGACATGTGCTGCCAACGCTTTCCCTCAAAAATTTACATTTGAAAAATTACTTGCAAACAACTGCACATCACTTGCTGGACAGTAAGGTGATGTTCTCAGTCTGCTACTCTTACCACAGACATGGAAAGAAGTAAAAATAAAACATTTTCTAAAGCTCTGTTATAAATTAGGAGCTTCCAGACAGCTTAGAAGGGCTTGTTTGCAGGAACTCATCTCTCATAAAAGGCTTGTTGCAGCTCTAGGGAGGAGTAAAATAGCTACTGATGACATTCAAATCATGATCTGTCTTCTCAGTCATTAATTTTAAATATGATTCATACTCCATTATGCTCTGGAAACCAAAGAAATTATCCTTTATTGTGTCTAGCCATTTTTCATCACTATGTACTCATAATGACCAATTTTGCTCTTCCCTTCTGGTATGTACTTGAAAATGTGCAAAAATTAACCCCGATATTTACATTTGCTTTAATTCAGCTTCATAAGGATTTTCCAATGTAAATACATATTTATACAATAGAATAGAATTATTAGCATTCAACATCTATAAACAACATTAGCCTTTAGATTGCTAAATATTAGGGTTCATAAATTAGAAACAAGTCCAGGTCAAAATTCAGGGAACAAGCCCTATTGAGCTTTATCCTACTTAAACACAAATACATTCAAAACCACACATTTGAATGACTGTCTAAATTTGTGTGCATTTTAATAGCCATTGAAGTTAATTCCAATAACTGATGGTTTGTAATATTCATACTCCATTGCAATATCAATGACTTTTTAGTTCTTGGTATGATTTCATTATTTTTTGAAAAATAGAACACAGAAAAAGATTTTGGCTTACAGTTTCAAAAATCCAAATGCAATTCCTTGTTTCAGCTATGTGACTTAGGACAAATCATTTACTCTGTGACTCAAAATCCCACCTGTAAGATGGAAATTTTCATTATGCATTTTCACAGAAAACAGATATGCTACATAAAGCTAAGGTACTATTTCCTTCACTTTTAAGAGAGAGGGTGCATCCTGTGCATCCTCCTACTTTCACCCAAGTCTAGGCAAAGCTCCTCCTCCAAAGCCTGTATGAGACATTAGTCTGCTGGAACTCCCATTAATCTTTATTTCCAGGGGGCACAGCAGTGGAATACTATTTTTAATGTCCCTCCCTCCTGCCCAGGTGCACGTTCACAGAGGAGCTGCAGCAGGGAAGCACAGAGTAACTCTCCATCACTGCAGAATTACTCAAATAAATACTGAGATAAGTGCACTGAGCTAAGTTTCACAGCACACAGTTCAGTTTGATAAATACCCGATGGATTAGGATGGAGAACTAAATAATATCAGTTCAAGCTACTTATTAAATAGCATCACAGCATCACAGAACTTGCTGAGTTGGAAGGGACTCACAAGGCTCATCAAATCCCACTCCTGGCCCTGCACAGAACCATCCCCAAGAGTCACAACCTGTGCCTGAGAGCATTGTCCAAGCATTCTTGAGCTCTGGCAGGCTTGGGGCTGTGACCACTGCCTTGGGGAGCCTGTAAGCAGGGTATGGCATGCAGCATCCTCAGAGACAATGTCATTTTCATTCCTGCCTGTCCAGCCTAAGAATTCATGGGCATTCGATGTTGAGTCCATTGTTGCTGGTTTATTTAAAAAAAAAAAAATAAAAGCCTCATTACTCTTAAAATAATGTTGATGAGTGCAGGACATAGCAATGCTTGCAAACTCTTGGATTTTTTTTCCAGAGTAAGAAGAATCAGGAATTACCTCCACCAGCGAGGGATAGCAAATGATATTATGCAGCTCACACAGCTTGTCACATGTGAAGCAAATCCCACACCTCTCACAAGTACAAGCTTCAAAGAGCACATTTTCAGCTTAATCACTGAGATTCAATGTTAAATTAGGTTATTGATGGATTGCAAGTAAATATGAGATTTGAAGTGGGGAAGCCAGCACTGCAAAACCTTGAAAGTGCTACAAGAAAGGAGAGATGATGTATTTAAGTGTGGGGTGTCTGTGTCAAGGTGTTGGCAGCAAGGGGGCTGCAGGAGTGACCTCTGTCAGAGAAGCCCAGTGGCTGCCCTGTCCTGGACACAGCCAGATCCACAATGGATGTGCCACAGGACATCAACACTGGTGGCACTGCTGGGAAAACACAGTTAAGGAAGGGGAGAAAATGCTGGACAGGGAGAAAAGGGACCAAAAATAGTGTGAGAAACAGCCCTGTGAGCACCAAAGTGAGAGAAGGAAGAGGAGAAGGAGGAAGAGGAGGTGCTCCAGATGCTGAAGCAGCCTGTGGAATAGATAACCATACTGCAGCCATGGAGGACCCTGTGGTGGAGCAGAAGGCTATGACCTGAAGGAACAGGAGCAGGTTTATCACAAAGAATTGTGGCCTGTGGAAAGGACCCACACTTGGGCTGGGGAAAACTGTGAGGAGTAAGGAGCGGCAGAGAGGAACGATTATGGGGTGACCACAACCTCCATTCCCCAGTCCCCCAATCTTGGAAGATCTACATAAATTCTGAGTGTGAAAAATACACAGATACAGCATTAATCCAAAAAGTGACATTTGTAGGATCAGGTAGGGAACCCATGAAAAAAGGCAGGAATTCTTAGAATCACTACAAAAGTAATTTAATTAGCCTTCTCTCTATTCAGCTTTTTCAAAATGTATTTGGCAAGATCCCTCTTCGGCAATTAAGTGATTCTAAGCCATTAATTGTTTCAAAGTTTCATTGCCAAGAGAAAGAGATAGTAAAACATAACTAAGGAGATATTCTTGAGAGAAAAGTATTGGTGGAACTGTGGAAAAGGCAGGAGTTGTGACAATATGGCATTTGGCATAATTTATAAGTTGCCATTTTAGGTTCAAAATTACTCAATAAAGCAAGTTGTTTAACAATTCAGTTTAAATTTTGCCATTTCTTCAGAACTGGTGAATTCTGTCATTTAACCATTACACCATTTATTCTGAGGAACAGAAACCAAACTACTGTAATAGTCATTTAGAAGGAAAACTAAGTTATAATTTCATTCCAAGAACGTTTCCACACTATAGAGATTTTTCTCCTTGATTTTCCTTCAGGGTACGTATTTGTTCCATCACAGGTCTACTTCAATTTAATGCTGTAGCCTATCACTGAAGCCTAGGTAGGCTTACGTAATTACAGTTCTTCTAACAATAACTTTAAGAACAGAAGGCCACTGTGTGAGGCTGCATGTTTGTTAAAAATTAAGAATAAGGACCAAAGGATTAGTTTAGGATAGTCTGCAAGACCAAAGGCAGCATCCTGATAGCTGGAAGTGCATTAATGACTGTAAGAAGTGCCCAGAAATAAGGAGAAAGAGAGCAGAAACAACCAACCAGGGAATTCAATGGAAAAGCTGAGCCTTGTTCAGCTTCCTCTGCATTATTATAGATTACAGTCATTTATATCAGAAGACAACTGATCCATACCACGTTTTCCTAATGGAAATGTAAAGGCATCAAATACTGGCCACCTGATAAAGAAAAAGAAAGGTAAAGTCAAAAATTTTCTATGATAATTGTTCCTACAAGTTTACATAATGCTAGCCAGCCACAATAATTACTTCCCATATCAATTTTTCATGTAGCCTTGCCACATTCCTCAGAATTTTGCTTTAAAAAAAGAAGTACGTTTGCAGCCTTTTAGGGAAAATATCAAAGTTGTTGTTGAATTTTTCTTGAATAAATAATCCAAATCCTCACTTGAAATTGTTCCCATTTTGACCTCTGACTTGTCAGAGAATAACTAATAATCAGACAGGCCATCTGTGCTGCCCAAGTAATTGGTTGGAACCTAAAAGTCCCCCATATATTGTTCTCATGCTGTGACATCTTACTGGCTTAAAGTCAAAAAATCTTGACACCACCCCACAACCTCCTGGACATTTTGTTCATTAAATCAATTAAAACACTAGAACAACAAGTTCTACAACCTGTAGAAACAAGAAAAGACAATTTAATTGCTGAATAGAATTTCTGAGCTGGAAAACAGTGTGGATACAATATTGCTGCTAGCAAGAATTTTTCTTGCTTCTTTCCAGTCCCCTGAGATACTTTTCTCTCTCACGAACGTGGTAGCAGAGTTCTATAAACTATGAACACCTATGACCTTGCAAAGCCTTGTTTATGGTACAGTAGAAAAATATTTTGACAATGGATGTTTTAGGATTTTAGCCAATCACCCCAAGGGGTGGCTGATCCTTTGTCCAATTAGACTATGAAGAAAAAAGTCTATAAAAGAGTTTGTAAAATAATTAAATAAATCAATCTTGCTGCACAATTCCTGCCTATTGGATCTCTCCTCTCCTCCCTACCACTGCGGGATGCCGTAATAAAACAGTATGAAGATTTTTGTATACCTGTTCTCATAGTTCTTTCAAGAAGTAGATTTCAGACTGCAAAGCAAGTGACCAATGAATGTATAGCCACTTTCCCCTCACCTTTTTTTTTATCTGGTCTCAAAATGAGTGACAGAATTGAAAGAAACACTGAAGCAACACATCATGAAATAATTAATGAAATTTAATGTCCTAAAGATGGTTCAGCATGCCTGAACAAGAAAACAGTGATTTAATTATAACACTTAGGACTATTAACTTATTTAGGTTGTAGATATTTCCTGTGATTCTTTACAAAGCTTTAAACAAGCTAAACTTAGTAATCTAAGAAATTATTTTTTTTAAATAACTGAGATGACTGGTGCTAAGGAATTAAAACGAGTTATATAGAAGTGAATGTATGATGCAATTCAGCTACTGAAATTGCCTTAGTATTGTTAGCAGTTAAAACCCACTTCTCCCAGTTTTCAACACGTGTTTCCAGAACTACTTTGGGTACTATGCCCAGTTAAGAACAGTCCTGAAATAATTTGGCTTAGTTTGGAAATTCTTCTGTGAAGCAGCTTAGGAAAAGACATTTGGATAGTCATTTACTAAGTATCAGCTAAGATCCTGGCAGATTAGAAGGCCACGTGCTGCAAAAATTTTGATGTACCTAACCTGACATTAACAGGGCTCCAATTCCCAGAAAATGTAACCAGAGAATGACATTTTGCAGTGGTTCACATTCAGCAGATTATATGGAGAAACACAGCACACATACACTAAATAAACCTATTACAAGTTTCTTGTATTTTAATCTTTTCTTTTATACTGTTCATACATTAAGTATACCTATTAAAGATCTCTTGTATTTTATTCTTTCTTTTTATACTGCTCTTCAATAATGACCACTTTTGAAACAACATTTAATTTGTGAGTCACACAACTTCGTAAAAACCATGCCACTGATTTGACACGGTTTTGGATCAAACCTGTAAGGTAACACCATTTCAACCTTGAACTGGCCTGCTCCTGTTCATTGTACACTCAGTTTTGGCTTAATCCTATCTACTTTTGTATTAGTGAAAGCCTATCTGTGTCAACAAGGCAAAAGCAGTTTTAGGTCTTTAGCTTTACATGTGTTATTTCCAAAAAAAACCCTCCAAACCAAAACAAATCCCAAACAAATAAAAAAGCAAACAAACAAAAACCACAAAAAAAAACCCCAAATAAAAAAAGCTGTTAAATCCTCTGCACCTATGCTATTTCTCTTGCTTCTCTTTCTTCTCCACCATGTAGTGGAAATCTTTTAAATTGCTAGAATTTTTTTCAGTGAAAACACTATATAAAACCTTGGGGGGAAAAAACATCCCATGAGTAGTATGGGGGAAAAAATAAACCCTCTCTTTTTTTAAGGGAAAAATTTGTTGCTGCAGTCAATGTTATTTGTAGTTTAACTCCTAGAAAAGGGCTTAAGCTGACTTCGAAACCCTTCTACACCTCGCATGCACTGAGGCCATATAGAATCTACCACAGTGGCTAAATGGAAGCAATTTCATGTGCGTTTTCATGCTGTGTGTAGCTCTTGGGCTTCTTGAGAACCGCGGCTCTTCTAGCCTGGGAAAAGAGAGCAGCCACACTGGAGCGCGCATTAGCTGGCACCCCAGTCTCCCCATGGACATCAGATGGGGCAGAGGAGGAATCCCAGATAAATAAACCCGATAATTATGTAGTTTGCTGAGTGGGAAGCTTACTGTACAAGAAATTACGGAGCTTTTTCTAAGCCGTCTCTAAGGGTCTCTCCCTTTAATGGAGTGTAGAAGGGTCTCAGCATAAAGAAATTAAGATCAAGCTGCTTTTCTGATGAGTCTCCTATACACACTAAAAAAGAACAGTAATTTTCTGTGCATATTTGGGGTGTATATACTGGTATTTTCTTACCAGGCTACTCAGTTTTAAAGGAGATATCAGTTAAATAAAATTTTACTACTCATAAATGTATATTTCAACTCATAAAAAGGAGCCCTTTTAAGTTTTGCCACAGAGCAGAGTCTGAAGAACTGAACAAGTTTCTGGGTTTAGTATGTGCCTGGCATACTTGCTGCGCTGTGAGCTGCAGATCCTATGGTTCACTGGATCAATCCCAGCTCCCATGCCAGTCTATTGCCTTCTGCTGGAAACACCTGGCATATTCTGACCTTCCTAAATACTGATGTAAGTCCCATTTACCCTTCCTCCCTATACACAGAGACTCCTGTGCATCAGAATGAGAACACCATAGAGATACATATATGCATACATATGGATATAAATGCAATCTCTCTAAAAGCAGTAGAGCATTTGCCTTTTATTCAGCTTTAAGCAGAAATTCAATAATGTATTTGCAAATATCTGCATATTGCTCCTGGCAGTACTAAAAATAAGTCATTTGGATTAAACATTTTCAAGTAGAACATTTTATAACTTAAATAATATTATTTTTATTCAAGATCCCATTTGGTTTAATGCAATTTGTCTGAGATCATGTACTAATTTCTGTTCCTGGCATAGCCTTGGGAAGATAAAAATATTAAATACAATTCTTTGTGGGTTTTAAAAAATCATTTTGCCTTATTTAGGTTATCACCACCAGTGAGGCCTATGTACTGATAGCTTTCATGATTATATGTACAAGAAAAATACCAAAAGTATGTAACAGGCTAGACTATATTCTGTATAGGTAGCTATTGAACTGTAGCCAGTATCATAAAATCATAGAAAATGTCAGGTTCTCATTTTCTTTAACAGTTGGAGACTTTTGGTCAAATAAACTGCTTTCTTACATCTAACAAAAGTTGTTGCAGTAACTGTTAAATCAAGAGTTTAATTTAAGTTGCCAAATTGAAAAGTTCTACTAATTGAAAATGTTTAATACAGAGTAGTCCAAAAGAATGAATGAGGAGTAAATTACAGGTGAAAGGACTAACAAGTAAGGAACTCATATGGATAGTTCGATGTTTACAAATTGTGTCTTAATATAATATGCATTTTTGCCTTCATTTTTATCTTTATTGCCTCCATGTGATGTGAAAGTAGTGACTGGATTCTCACTCATACAAACACAAGCCAAATACTTTCTGCAGAATATATTTTTGACAAATTTAAACAAAACCTGCTGAAAACTGGTCTCAAATTTCCACCTTCTGTTTAAGCCTCTGTTTAACATTTATAGCTCTCCAGTGAAACTTAACAACAGAAAGAGTATTGGTAATTCTTTCTGCTAGTTTATCAAGGTCTGGGTCTCCTCTACAGAATGAAAATACCAGAGTTTTTGCGCAGTTTCTAAACATATTAGACTCCATGTCTTTTATTAGCTACCTCTTTGCTTCTGATTGGTAAAATGTCAAACATTTTTAATTGCAGACTTGAAAATTAGAAATGGAGAATAGAAAAATAAGTGAAACAAATCATCTATTGAAGAAAGCTGAGGGCAGTTCTAAAGTTCAAGAAGCTTTTCAAAAAGGAAAAATGAATGCTACCTTTGTGAGAAATGTCTATTCCGGGTATCTGCAGTTAAAACATGAGGAGTTTAGCTGGAAGAGTCAAGAGCCATATGCTCAGAAAACTGTAGGAAGAAAATAATATGGGGAAAGGTTAACATCTTGACATTAAATTATGGGCTTTAATAAAAATTATTATATATTTTTATATGATCAGGTATAATTGACTACTATGGCAGGTAGTAAAACAAAAATGAAAATACTTGTTTCATCTGTCACTAGCTGGTTGCACCAGAGCTCTGCAAGAAACTTAATCATGTGTGTCTTTGAACTGAGTTAAATTACTGTGTGAAATAAACCATTTTTGCTTTCAAAGTCTCTGTTCTATAGATAAAAGTATTGTATTCAGGCTGCTTTGCTTTGTTCAATAGTATAGAAACATTTGGTCCATATTTCACATTCACCCTCACCTTTTACGATCGCTTCTATTGTTCTTTTTAATTGCATATTTTCATTACTAAAATAATCAAATTCATATATGATTACAAAAGTGCAATATGGTCCTTACACCAGGTAAGTCAATCTTTTATGAGTTGTAGTTTAGATTACCCGTACTTTGGAAAAATACTTTTCCAGCAAAATACTGCATTAGTGTGGTCATTAACAGCAATTTTATAGATTACTTTTGTAAGGCTTTAAAAGAGCCCTTTTTTTTTTTTTTTTTTCGTCCTGCAATTGACTAAACAGATGAAGCCAAAGGGAGAAAAGTATCTAACTTGTTAAAGATCCTTGAAAATCTCAATTGGTGTCTCTCAAAATCATTGGATGCTTAAATGCCTTAAGGGATCTGAATAATTCTTTCTTCAAGCATCTATGACTGATTTGATGTCTAGGAAAAGTTTCAGTACAGTTTCTGTATAAAGTTGTTTTCAGAAGCATGCTTGGCAGACGCTCTGCCTTTCAAATCTCCTGCATTTTTAAAAGGTTCCTCAACTTTCTTGTTGCTGCGAAATTGTTACAAAGAAGCTCATTTTTCCATTGGCAGGGAAATAATCCTATACTGGTATTAGGCATATTCATTCCACTGAGCAGATTTCCTATTTATATTACTGAAGCCATAGTCAAGATCTTGTTTTTTAACAAATATTTAGAAAACTAAAATGCAAATTTTTTCCCCCCTCTGCATCACATATATATAGTATACCTTATAAAAAATAGATGTACTTTTCCTTTTCATCCCAGATCAGTGAACCAAATTGTGGCCTGTAGTTTTGTAACATTATGATATCATTATTCACACAGGGAAAAAAACTGGAGCTGTTTGCCTTTACACATATATTTGTAGCTTGTTGAAACAGCTTTGCCAATCCATTCCTAATTAACTTATCAAATACATACTAAGTACATTTTAACATTTTGACAATGGTATTATTACAATATATGCATTAAGCATATATACTTCATAGTATCATGTCAGACTTACAGTAGGAATTAATTGTGAAATTGCAAAATATTTTCCAAAAAAACCAGTATCTCTAAGTTTGCAAGATTTAGTTCAAATGATATGAACCTTAGCTTCTATGGATCTTATTGGTAAATCCTGGGCTTTGAAGCTTCGTCCTGCATTTTTCAACTGGACTTGACTCACTCAAGGTTTGAAAGTATCATCTTCTCTGCTAGCTGCAAAAAATGATGTTAAAGTTTAAAGAGCAGAACTCTAGGAAAGATGAAGAGGAAAGCAGAGATAGAAGCCAGCCGAATCCTTTTTTTCTGGATACAAACAAATATTGAAGGAGCTGTGTGAAACACCTCTGAAGAAATGTATCTTAAGGTCTATATCAGATTATCAAGTACTCCATTCTGTTATTACCTGTGATGCTCTGAAAATACAAAAATGAAGAATTGGTGATGATGACAAGTACGTCCTGCGAATGAGTAGCTCTCTCAGAGCACTGCCAAGATCTAAAAATGGCCAGATTGTGGAAGCTGCAGGCTGCCTGCTTTGTAGATGACAGGTATCCTGAAGAGAACAAAGTCAAACACTGCACCACATGTAGGCCAGAGATATGACATTGCTGGAGATATTGTGCACATTTTGTGACTCTGACAACTGCAGTGATAGCAGACTGGAGAACAGAAATTATACATGTGTACGTGCATTTGTTTTGGGGAAAATTTTCAGCAATATTCACTTAATAAGGTGATAATTCAACTTACTGTAGAGGTCTCTCTTCTCCATTTTACAAATATCTCATAATTATATGCTTGCATAGTTTTTCTTTTCAACTATATAATACGTAAATGAGAATTGTTTCTTTATACACTTTTGTTCAGTACCACAAAAAAGTTTGAGTTTTGCAGGTTCAAAAAATAACCCCCTCAAAGGAAAAATATCAAACCTCTTTATAAAGTGCAGGATAATAAATAATTATATGAGAGAAGGTATTTCTAGCCAAAAGACCATTCGAGAAATAGTTTTGTGAAAAAAAATAGTAGGAAGTGATAGGACAGTGTAATCAAAATGCTCCAGGTTCCTTGTGATCATCCTGATTGTACAGAGGTGATGATCAGCATCCAAGAATTAGCAGAGGAAGCTAAAGATTAAAATAAGGGTTTGTCATGCCCTGCTACTTTTGCATTATTTATTGTTGGAATCAAGAGAAAGAGAATCATAAATGGGGATAACCCATTTTGAGTTACCTTCATTTGCTGATGACATTAATCAGTAACAGAAATACCTGGTTTTGTTAAAAAAGACAAAACAAATGCACACCTGTTAATATTCCAGCAACATTTTTTATAAACTTCAAGTCTTTTTACCTATCTAGAAAATGATAGGTGCTGTAGTAGTGACATCAGGCATAAGGTGGCCTTAAGCAACAAATGTCCTTCAAAAACTTGAAATACTTTTGGGTGCAGAAGCATGATCAACACTGATGCAATAACAGCAATTTCCAATACCTTCTCACCTTTAGAGATATTTCTGAAACACCATAACAGTGAGGAACTTTTCTAGAATGCACTGCTCTTATCAGGAAGGTCCTTCTAAAAAATTGAAAAGAATTGTCTCTGCTTTCTAGAAGTCTAAGGAGTGCAGACAAACTGAATGCATCAGAGGTGAAACATGAACACAGTTAGATGGCAACTTCCACAACAGCTTCAGCCTAAAAAGAAAATAATAGGGAGTCTTACTGAAATCAGATAGAAGAGTAAGACAAAAGCCTTCATCATCACCAGGAGGCTCAAAAATCCAACCCCAGAATACCCAGTGACATGTGGTGCATAGTTTTGAGGGAACACAGGGTATAAGCACAGCATTGCATGACTTTCTGTTTTCAACAGGATAAAGAGGTAAATCCACACCCCAGTGCGGATTACATTTCTACTTCTGAATGTTGGTTGATCTCTCCTTACAATCTGAATAAGAACAGAGATTAAAAAAATAGCACTTCTAACATCACAAACAAAGGGTGATACTTGCTAAATGCATGTAGTAAGAACTGCAGAATAAAATGGTTATTTTGAAGTCTGAAATTGTCAACAGGATTTTGGAGACTATTGACTCAAGTATTCAATAGCAAACCAAACTACCATGACAACTATCATATTACAGATGCAGTAATTTGTATAATCTTTGCGTTAAGTGGACTTTTTTATAAAGTCATTTAATTTAAAATCACTTCACTACTTTGTCCTCTCTCAAAAGAAACTCAAAACAAGAAGTGAAATCATTAATTCTATTAATTTTTTTAATGCAATCAAGGCTGCCATCTCGCTAGGGTGTATGTCTACAAAACCAAATTCTACTGCTTACCTAGTTTTTGGATTGAAGAGTCAGAATTGAGCTGGACATGGCAGGAGTCCTGCCGTTCTAGACCACTGGCAGTAAAGTTTAGCCACACGATCATGTCATGAAACCTGAGCTCAGGGTGGTCCTTCAGAACACTCTGATCTTGTGAGAGGTTTCAAGGCATGCACACAGCGACTCGTGGTGTGAGTGAGACTGAGGCCATTCTGGCCCTTCTGAAGGTGGGCTCATCTCATCCTCTATACCATAGACTCAGAGAATGGTTTGAGTTGGAAGAGACCTTAAGGATCATTCAGTTCCAACTCCCCTGCCATGGGCAGGGACAGCTTCCTCTAGACCAGGCTGCTCAGAGCTCCATCCAACCTCGCCTTAAACACTTCCGGGGATGGGGCAGCCAAAATTTCTCTGGGCAGCCAAAATTTCTCTGGACAACCTGGGGTCCTTGTGTGGGTCAATATATATCTTTAGCACACTTAACACCACTGTCCTTGTCACCAGAGTTACATCCAGCTACAAGCATATACACCACCTGCTTGGTTCAGGTTTCAGTTTCTCGTAAATAAGGGTAAGATCCTCAGGCCTTAGGAGTATGGGGGGACAATTTTCATTAACTTATATATAAGCTACAAGAGGAATGCACAACTCAAAAATAAACCAGAATGAATAACATGCAAGTCAAAAGCGATTCATGAAGAATCAGTGGATGATTTATACTGGGGTTCTATCTGTGTCCCATCTAGACCAGCAGGAGACCTGTAACTGGTACACAAATGAAAGAGAAACAGTTCTGAGAATTATGTAAGTGTGACAAAGAAAAAGAGAAAAATTATAGTATTAAAAACTCCCATTTTAATAAGCGTGTGCAAAGTTCTGGAAACCGAATTGGGCTTTTGGCAGGGGAGTCAGCAGGACGAATTTAAATGTTAATTTTGATCCGTAGTGCAGAATGCATTTGGTAAAAAAGCTTAGATACAATGTTTTGTAGCATCTATTCTATCAAATGGTGAGAATTATATCCTAATTAGTTTACAACCCTGTAGCTAGTCCATCTTACAAACAATTAGCTGAGAGATTTTCTTAGCCTAGCATTTGATATGAACACAATAATTTCTGTCTTTTCTTCCTCCCGTCTCATTCATTCCTTTCTGGGTTTACAGCTTAGGAAAAAAACTTAAAGGGTAAAAACATCCTGAGTACCTAAATGACATTAAAGAACACAACTTACCAAATAGTAGCCTTTTTCTCCAAGCCAAGTTAGCACTATTATTGCTCAGATTACAGCATCTGTGATTGATGCATATTATACAAGTACATTTTGTGCAGCTCTCAGTTAAATTTTATAGTGCCAATAATGGAAAAAATCTGATTCAGTACTTTGTGTGGGTCTGAGAGTCATGAAGAACAGCATAATATTCTCTAAGATAAATTCATCTCTTCCATTGTTCTATCATCAATTGTCCAGTGGTATTTCAAATTCACAGAGTCTGCATTTTAATGGTATTGCACTGTGTTGTACAACAGCTTTTGGGCATTATTTACAGAGAGAAACATTTCTGCAAACACATATAAGACATTGCAAAATAAACTTTCAGAAGCAATTGCCTTAGGCTGAAATCTGACACGGGAAAATAAACTTATCCAGAGTAAAACAAATTCAGTAGGCATTTCACTCAGGATAAATCTGGCCTTCTGTTTTAAGATCAGAGCAATAGTTACTTTAACTTAAAAATTAAATACAGCTCTTGTCAGGATATTCCAAGTGAGAATACAGATGCTTTGTGATGACCTCTTTTGCCAAAGCAGACTCAAGAGAAAATGGGCACTACCTGTGATGTGCCAACTGCTGATGCTGTGAGCAAAGACAAAGTACAAAGCAAGCCATAACCTTCCAGAGTCAAGGTCACAATTTAATTTGTGTTCAGAACTGACTGGCATCATCATAAGTACACACTCTCAAATCAACTGTTTTAAAAATATATTGTTCTGATCAAGAGAAGAAGTAGTTAGAAGAGAATTAACAAAACCATGGAAGGAGAATGTCTTTTAAAGCTAATGATAATTATTCAAATATATTTTGGAACAGAGATAAAAATAAAACTTGGTCATAATTGCTGATGCAATTTTGTAATTACAAGTTCTTCATCTTTACTAGAAGACTTTTCCTGATATATCCTGAGATATCATTTGTGGTTTTATTCCATGAAATCCCATTAGGAACACACAAGCAGCCCATGATCAAAGTATGTTCTTATTAGGTGCAAACCATGTTAGCGAGCCAGGGTTGGCTACAATACAGAAAGTCCAAATTTAAACCAGTCCTCCTGCATGTTGGCTATTGCCAACATTTATACCAAAACATTTGTGACTACAGTTGATTTTGAAATAAAGAACAAACAGCTTGTGAGTTCTCTAATTAATGGACTGATTTTGTGTTGATTCACTAATATTTACAGTGCAACTCATTGTGCAACTCTCAGCTGCAGCAAAAAGTTATTGAGAAAATAATTCCCTCATCTCTACTTTCTTTTAGTGACCTCTCTCTTGAGAAGATAAGTGGGCCAATAGAGTTAATGTCTTGACAGATGGGTACTTCCATTTTTCCTTATGTTAGAATATACTTTTGGATTCCATAATTCATTTTTTGTACCCTTTGCAAAATATTACAGATTATAAATGGCCAGTAAATTCACAACAACTCCAACTACATGATACACTGTAGCAGCTTCCTTGGAGTTCTGCAATCTACAATGTCAATAATGTCTAAATTAAGGTGTTTAATCTGATTAGGGACAGATAAAGAAAGCACTGACATGACAGAATTAGTCTAGACTCTTAATTATCCATGGATTACGGCATTTGTCTTTCCATGTTAGAATTACAAGTGAAAGTGAATATATTAAGGAAACAGGTAAGTACTATGCCAAGTAAAGTTACACTGCACAGTGTTATCACCTCCAAGTATCCTTCTATGATAGTAAAATAATGCTACTGGCACAGTAAAATCACTGTTTACCAGAGGGAAGGTACGTATGGTTAAACTAGGAATTTAAACTGAGATTGGAAGAAGAAGCAGCACACAAGCCTTATCAGCAGAGAAGTGACTCTAAGAAGCAATTATAACAAGAATATGAGGTTTATCACAAGTTTTTCTCTATTTCTCTCTGCTTCTTCAAGGGCCTATTAATGTCTTTTCCTACCCACCCTACCTCCCCAGGAGAAAAGAAAGCATTATGAAGGAAGTTCAGATCTTATGTTGCTATTTTTGCCATTCTTCAAACCTAGCATCAATTATCGTGTACCTCCTTCTCAGGTGTAAACCCAATCAGAAGATGCTTTGTCTTAAGGAGAAGGTAATCCCAGAAAAACGAACATTTAAAGTGAAAGAACCCCATGCTATAAATAAGGCTTGTTAAACTGGAGCTCAGATTATCTCCCAGGGAGAAAAAGGGTCGTATTTATATAGTCCATAGTGTAAAATTAAGTGAAAGCCTGAAGAGAATTATTCATCTGTAAGGGGAGAATTCTTATTCCTATTCTACTTACCTAAGTCACAGCCATAAGGATTACAACAGTATGACCTTTTCTTACTTAAACCAGTGAAAAATACAAAGTTTTATGCCATTTAACAAAATGAACGTATCAATATAAATCATGCTGTGGAGAAAAACCAGAGCCTGCAACTAATTCTGCTCCTGCTTGGCCCAAGCATGCTCTCTCTTTTTTCGGCTGTGTATAAATGTGCACTGGCAAGTGCTCATCTTTTGCAGACTGAAAATCAAAAAGACAATTTCTACCCTGAAATAAAAATAAATCCTATATTCTATTCCAGATTTGACAGCCTTCCCCATAAAGAAACATAAAAAATTGGGAGTTTTTAAGCCACATCCCACGAATCACCTTGCATGCTCAAACGTCAAGCTGTGTTTTACATGAGTCACTGTCTATCTGGATTTCTTTGGTAATGTTTTTCTCTAGTTGGATTTGTATCCCAAGTCCATGCACTTTGTCGTCTTCTACATGGGAAACCTTCACTCTCTCATGCAAACTCTATGGGAAAAACTATTAAAAAAAACCCCAACCAAACAAAAAAAGCCTACTGAAAAACCCCATACAAAGGTTGTGAAGTAGCAAATTTGAGAAAATCATCTCATTTGCAATTACTGACACATGGTAGGTGCATGCTTAGTTGGATACCAGATACCCCAGTGACACCATTCATACACAAAGCTGGAAGACATCCATTTTTCCTCAAATACATGTGAAATACAGAATCCAAGTTTGCAATATTTTACACTTCCCTCTTCCCTGAGTCTCTTAGCTAGTCTGATCTTTCTTGCCACCTTCATAATGGCAAAACACCTCTAGTCTGAGTACTTCAAGCACTGAAAAACTCGAGCTAACATGGAGTCAGTTCTCCCAAATCTTGATGCGGTTACACAGTGGTACAGGAGTGGGAGGGTTTAGCATCAGACTATCCCCTTTTGGGACCACAGTATGGTGTAATTTGGAACAGTGGCCAAAGCCGGTGTGTACTCAGACAGATAATTAGGTAGTTCCATGTGAAGCCCACATTCCCTTCTTTTGCTGCTCCTGAAGGAGCACAGGTGTAGCAGAAAATGTAGGCTCATATTTTCCATGCTTTTTGAATATAATCATTGGCAACATTTAAAATCTGTGACTATTTCTAGCTCGTCAGTAAAGCCTAAAAAAATTATATAGCCACCTCAGGAGAATGCCATTATTATGCTATCTCCTGAACCAAGCAGTTTCAGCTCATTGGGATTCAAGCAATTAAATGCTCGAGCAACCCCTGCAAGCCTAGATGGGAATGCCTGGATACACAATCGAGTACAAAGTGAGCAAGGCAAATGCTGTTCCAACTTGTGCTCCTTGCCATCTGATAGTCAGTTTGGTCATTCTTTACTGCCCACTGGAGATAGTCACTATTAGAGAGGGAACACTGATGAATCATCTTCACGTCTGGCAGAGCTGCTGAAATAGATCAGACACATCGTCATTTTTTTGCTTCAGCAAACTTAATCCACAGCTCTGGAAAATACTGCTGAAGTTAGGCTGGCATAAGACAAAGCTTTTGGATTCTCCAATGAGCTGGCATCTGTGAATTATTTGCCACAGAAGGATACATCTTGGCAGCACTGCTTGATCTGAACTTTGAAGAGCAAGGCTGAGAGCACATTTTCACAAGGTAGCGGCACTTGTCCTTTAAAGGTTGAGATGTGATTCTAAGGCAGAAAACAGAAAAAGAGAACATGATAATTTTACAAATGAGATTTTTCAGTGAACTTGCAATTTTCAGATGTTTCAAAGTATAACTTCTTTTCGTGGTGAAAATCATGAAACATACCACCATAAACAAACATTTCTAGACAATTCTTACAAAGGGTGTTGCATCATTTAAACATAAATTCCTGAAGCTGGGTTACCAAAGGTCATATTTAGGCACTTTTTTGCCTTGAAGTGTGATGAGCACCCAGCCCCTCCACATGATTTGTTGTAGGTGCCTTGCACCACAGCAAAGCAGACAGATGCCTAATTACAGCCTAGGGAACTCCTCTTTAGGTTACTTCTTTAGCAAGCCTCAGCCTCTATCCCTTCCTGCAGGTGAGAAACCTTGTCCTTGTCTGTATTAGCTGGGAAACATCCACCCTTTCTCCTTCCAATTTTCCCTCCAAGATTAATACACAGAAGTGCCACCAGGTAAAGCAAAGTGTCTTTTTAAAATATATATGCTGTAGCAAAGTAATATATATCCCATATATATTATTAATATTAGGTATCATTAGGATTATGAGCACACTACAGCAGAATGTTTCAAGACAAAGCTTCCTTGTCTCATAGAGATTGCTGCACTTTAAGGAAATTGCAAAATATTCTTTCCCATATCCCAGTCCTCCCAACCAGCAATCTGGAGGCACATGTAAAAAAGGACAAATTCAGCCTCTGTGACCGCCTATTCTGGTGCTGATTAACAAGTGCTTGCTGATCCAACATTCAGTAAATACCAAGAGTACAGTTTTTTGCACTACTAAATTTTTTTTCTGTTTCCAAGGTAAAGTATTGTTTCATTGGAAAGTAATCTTTTAGTTAATCTGGGAATTTGCTGCCTTTCCTCTGTGACTCTCCACTAAGCTGGTCATGGATGTAGGAGTGCAGTTATTTGCACTTAAATAATAGAAACAGAAGTTATATAAAAAGAACTAATTAATGTGAAAAGGCTAAATTTCTTCATTATGCCCGGGACTGTAAAATTATAGACTAGGAAGAAATGTTTAGGTAAAATATCATTAAATTGATCCTTATGATCCTTATGCTGAGTCACTTAGATCTGGCAGACTAAAACATACAAATTTACTAAGACAACAGATAAATGCAGATCCCCAAAGTTTAACACTTGTCAGTGTCCTTGTCCTTTTTGAACTCATTTGTATGCAAACACCCATGGAAATGTATGACTATGTTCACCACAATTCATGCTTAGCAAAAAACAAAACCTAAACATTTTCACTTGCTTTAATCTTATTTTCCAATAATTTCAACAGATGTCCCCTACTTCCTGTATAACAGCTAGGAATTGATACCTAAATTTCCCCCCATTAATTAATTTTCAGGCCATATCTCTATTTCAGCCACTTATTTTCCATGACAAATATACCTAATCTTTTTCATCTTTTGTCATATGAAGCCATAATTGGCCTTCCTGTTCTCCACATGCTGTTTTGAGCTCTAATGCTCCTTCTCTGAGATGGGGTAAGTGCAACATCACAGCATTCAAACTCTCGTTGTACTAGAAATACACAGAGTGGTGCAAAATGAGGAAAATTTCTCAAAAAACTAAGATATTCACAATAACACAGGTCACTCCTGCATGACAGCTTATTTAGAGTTCATCAAGGCTGCAAATACATGCACATATGCACACATATAAAGAAACATACACAAAACTGGGACTATCTACTGCCTGACCCTGTGTTTTCTAATTGTTCATCACACAAAGCATCTTTGCAGCCTGCTTGGTGTCACCATGTTTAACTTTCCAATTCATCCCTTTCTCCAAGGTGAAAATATGCTTGCATATTGAGCACGGTGAGTCCCAAACAGAGGACCTGGACCCTCACTGATAATGAATTTCCATTATAAACCCTAACCTCCTAATGATTTATCATCCAACAAAGGCACCTCCTAATGATAATTTCCTGCTTTTCAGGAAGCCCTGTGTTTCAGGGCTAATTTACATAACTAGGTAAATGACACTGACTGTATCACCTGTGCCTGTCACATAGAGGGAAAAATTACTTCCCCTTACAAAAAACCTATTGACTTTCATTTGCTGCATCATATTTATTCATGGCTCTGCTAATTAATTCTCCTTATTTTACAGCTCCTACCAAATTTATTCTCATGGAAATCTGATTTACTTGTTTATATTAACTAGGATTGCTCTGGAGTTCTTTTTAGAAGTTTCTGTCATACTTAGCACTTTCTTTCCTTGGGTACTGAGGATGATACAAAGAATATATTGCAAACCACAGTTAGCAGTTCACCAGTTTCATATTCATGGGTGAATGGCACCTGGCCCTGGCAATTTATTCCTACTCATTTTTTAAATTTGTTTCAAAACCTTTTTAGTGAAGTTTCATCTCAAGACAGTTCCTGTCCCCCTCCCCTGTAATGAGAGGTTCCTTCTGCTGTGGAGCTCCTGATCTGTGACACAAGCTGCCTTGAGCTGTGACAAGTATATTATCTATACATGAAGCAGAGGTTTCCAACTCAGCAGAAGCTGGGAGCTGCTGTCTTCCTGAGGCTACCTGTTGGGCAAAATCCTGACTTTGTAGTGGGTTGTTTCTGGCTAGGAGCTAAGCCTGCAACCAGTCACTCACTTGTTCCCACACTTCCAGTGGGATGGAAGAAAGAATCAAAGAACAAATGCTGAAAACTCGTGGGTTGAAATAAAGACAGTTCTGTAAGTAAAATACCACAGAGGCTGCTATGGAGAAAATTAACTCCATCCCACCCAGCCATGGTAGAGTTTTTTAACAGACAGCAACTCTCAGGTGCTGAAGAGGTCAGGGACTGCCCTGTGTGGCTCCAAAATTGAGCTACCACAGGATACAGCAAAGCTGGTGGTGTCTCAAGGAAAACTTGGTTAAGGAAAAGCAGAACACAGTAGACAAAGGGAACAAAAAAAGATGTGAGGAAAGGGGGAGGAAGTGCTTCAGATGCTGGAGCAGAGCTTCCTCTGCAGCCCTTGGAGAAATCATGCTGGAAGAGACAGATATTCACACTACAGCCTGTGGGAGACCCCATGCTAGAGCGATGGATATTTCCCAAAGGAAGGGGGGCCCATGAAGAGCCCACACTGGAGCAGGTTTATCCTTAAAGACTGCAGCCCATGGGAAGGGCCCATGCTGGAGCAGGGGATAGGTGATGTTAAGGGAAAGAAACAACCCTTCAACCTCTTACATGGCTTGGAATGGGGAGGAGATAGAATGGGGAATGAAGGAGTGAGGTTGAGCCTGGGAGAAAGGGATGGGGTGCAGGAAAGATGCTTTAGTTTTTTTCTTTGTTTCTCACTATCCAATTCTAGCTTAATTAGCAATAAATTAATTTTTACCATTAACTAATTTCCTCATTAATTAATTAATGCCAAGTCTGTTTTGCCTGTGTCAGTAATTAGCAAGAGATCTCCCTGTCTTTACCTAAGCACATGATCTCTTCTCTTTTTATTTTGTCCCCCTGTTCTTCCAAGCACTAAGAGTGAGAAAGAAGTTGGGTGGGTGCCTGGCAGCCAACCAAGATCAACTCACTCCTTGTGAAGATATTTCAGCATGAGGAAGGTTCATCAATCCTTCCCTAAATGGCTAAAGTCAGGGATGACTTTTGACAAGACTTGAGTCACAATGGTTTATCCAGAATCCTCCAGGATATTCCAGCAGGTTTAGAATTAGTTTGGTTATTTCCTCCTTCCTTTAACCATCTTCATTATCACCCAGGCACAGAGTTGCACATTTCAGAGCCATGTGCTATGAGGCAGAATGAGCTGCAGACAGGCAGGGCAGAGCTATGGACTATGAACCCCAGCCACAGTCAGACTGAGAACTGCACTGGGAATGATGGCTCAAAAATCACCTGGAAGGAAAATGGCACAGAAAACATCACCTAAGCACACTCTTCATTGTCCCTGTTGGGCAGTGAGACCTGGAGGTGTGTCAATGAGTCCTCGTCCCTCACAGCAGGCACAGCTCTCAGGGATGACTGAACTGAAAGCAAGCCTGCTATTGATGGAGTAGGCAGTCCCCAGACAAGAAAACTGTGACTGTCCTTCTCTTCTTCCCTCTTGTTTTCTTCACTAACTAGGAAAGAACAGAAAGAAAATAATTTGTATTGTCCTCCCCCTCTTATATTGCCTGGCCTTAAAATTGTGGAGGACCCAGAAGCACAAGTTCCTGAAGTTGCAGGTGAATGTGCTGACACAGACCTGGGTGTTGGGCTGGGTGGGGAAGGCCTCCAAAGGACACTGTCACCACAGCTGCTTCCTGTCTTTGGGGTGTGGTTGCTTGCAGAAGGGAAAAAATTATATCCCATAGTTGGCTTCACAAACTGGAATCACAAACTAGGCTTGCTCCCGAGGACAACAGGAATGAGCAACAGGAACTCTGAGCCCCTACCTTGCACAGAGACAATGCAAACATTTTTTCTGGTGACAGCAGCTCATTTCACTTCTATGGGAACTCAGGCAGAGCAGGAGCTGGTGTCCTTACCTAAAGCAAAGGGGACAAGCACAGGATCGGCAGCAAGATACAAGCTTCCACCTCTCATTGTGTTCAGTATCATATTCTCACCCCGCGCATCTGTGGATTGACAAGATCTAGCTTTTTATTCTGACCCTTTGTTCATTCATAACTCCCATTAAAAAAAAATAATGCCAACAGACAATAAAATCAGAATGCAAACACTATTGCAGCAAATAAGAAATATAATACATTTCTTACACAGCTATTGTTGACCCTCTCCCCTTGTAGCAGGGAAAAATCCAGCTTTCAAAATTGTGATGAATATGTTGCCAATATAATGATCTCCTAACATGCAAAAAAAGAGGCCAGGAAATGATTTAAAATGCCATAAACTTCCTCAGAACAGGTTTCCTGCTGATATGCCTTTCTCCCCGAAGTGCTCCCCATGCTCTTTCTGAAATATTCATTGCCCTAATGATTTCTTCAGGCACTGCTCCTGTACATAAAAATTAGTTCCTCCTATCAAGAAAGAAGTAATTCCAAGGAAACTGTTATGGGAGAAATCCACAGAATCCAGAAATGTATGCAAAAAATGTTTGCTTTTCTTCTTTTGCACCTAAGGAGTTGATTTTAACCTTTATTTTCAGAAGTGGCACTGTTACTGTTATCCATGTGTTTACCAGTAGAAAAAAGTATTTCTAATTTATTCTTTTTATTTTTTTTTCCTAGAGCTGTTATACATCTCTATTTTATCCATGCTCTGCCTTAGTTCATGGACTTGTATTGTGCCCTTGCAACACTGCAGGGCTAGATGCACTAGGATTCACAGGATCAGCCATTCTCTAGACACTTCTGCAGCTCTCAAAGCAATTAAAAACATGTTTCATCTGTCACTTAAACAGAACCCTTTTTTCCCCCCATAACATTTGCTTGCAAGTTCATAGTGGTTTTAGGAAGTAATTCCTTAACTCCTGACACCTCTAATACATGGCAGCTGGTTTGTTGTGTAGCTTGCTAGCGAAGACAATATTTTAGTGACTCAAGAAAGGGAAACCTAAGAGCCAAAGTGTCCAGTCTTGCACCCACCTGTTCTGCAAGGAGATTTGGTGCTGCAAGAGGGTGAACAATGGCTCGAGAGCACTGTGTTCAGCTGTGCACCTTGAAGACAGATTCTACAGCTGAAACCTTCCAGTTAAGGGGGGTTTCTACTCTATGTGCAGCTGTTCAGACTTCTGCACACTAAATTGAATGAAATGAGAACAAATAGGTGGCCTTCATTAAGATCTGGTTCAAACAATGATGTACCCAGTCCTGCACTGTTCATTTGTGGGATGAACTGAGTGCAGTAGAAAGCACAAAGAGCATAATACCTGTCAGGATGGATTTGAACTGGAAATTAGCAGTGAAGAAAAGGAGAGCCACAAACATGCATCTCACTCACAAGTGTTTCAGTGGTACAATAACCAAGTCAGGAATTAGTCTGCTCCACGCATTCTACAAAGGCTTCAAATAGCTCTTGGTGAAAGGAACACAGGCCAGCTCCCAAGCAGGCACATTTAAATATTCTTATCTTCTGTATGTTTAGCAAAACAAGGGAATGGATATTAATCAGTTCCCACAATCCCTCCAGGGTTATGCAGTACCATTAGTAATCTTTTGAGCATCTATTAAAAGTCCACAGATCACAGAAATTTCAAACAGGACTAGGGACCTCACTTAGCTATTCTTAATCATTAGAAATAGGAAGAATAAATAAAAGCTAAAAAAACCACTGATTTCATCTCAAATAATGACAGCATATGCAAAACAAACTGATAAGATTATGAACAAAAATAACAGGCAGGTAAAAGCCAAAACACACCCAAACCCTGGAAATGGCTAACATACTTCTCCACCCCAGACTGGACAGATTAATACCATTAAAATTTTAATTAGTTAAAACCTCTAATTCCCACTGAAAATGCAGATATTTAATATTTGATCAATCTTTGTGTTTGATAAATATTGGCTACAAATTAATCCATTAGTTTGAAGCTATATTTCACATTTTTTTTGCTAGTAACATAAATTTACTAGTTCACATTTATTTTTGCATAGTAACATAAAGTTAATTTTAATTGTTTAATTTTAGAAGACAATAAGCAAGTTTACAGCCCTAGGTAAAAAAACCAAAACCAATCAGAAACTAAATCTGTAACCAATAAGAGAGAAAAAAAAGAGATATATATCTTATATAGTAGGAAAAGAAAAAAATATTTGATGATAAAATAGGCCATTATCAACCCCAGACAGAAAAATCAGAAGTAGTGGTAAATAAATATACAGCTGACAATTGGAATCACACTTGAGACAAAGTAAGAGGATGTTTCCACATGAGATAAAATGTTATGGCAAGAACAACAAATTTAATACAAGGGTGGAAAAAAAGAAAATTATTAGCATAACAAAAGAATATGATTCAGTATCAGAATCTATAACCTTTTAAAAATATTATGTTTTAACCTGACTAGAATGGGTGTTTTCAAAAAAATAGCTGTAGAGTTCATCCCTACAAACAAGGACTTTGGCTTGAATCAAGGATCTGAATCAATCTGAGAAAGTGCTAAAGGATTTTAAAAATCAAGATCAAATTGTGATATTAGAAAAGGTTTCTGATAAGGAGATTGCTGGGGGTACTAAACAAACACTACTTGATTCAAACTTTATGCACAATTAAAAGTCAGTTCACTCAAGATTCTGTGGCATCAGAACCGGAAAGTTAATGGTAGTTGTGAGATGTGGGTCTTATTAAAAAGTACAGGACTGTTATCTCTTTCTGGACATGGTCACATGCCTAGTTTTTATGGCAATGGAATATACCAGCATTTCTTAAAAGTGTTTACCTTGTTTTTTCTGTGGTATTGGCAAGATTTTTAACAAAAAATTAACATGGCACAGTAGATGGAATGAGAGTTGAATGCGTGGCAGATCTCTAAAAATAATAATTGATTATAGAGTGTAAATGCATTATTAGCAAAGTCCAGTAAGGATAAATCTATCATTCAAAATTATTGAGTAATTTTATCAGCAGTCTGTGTGATACCTAGTGATGTCTGTAGGTAGCATGAAGGTTCATTATAGTAAGGAAAAATTAAAAAAAAATATCTGCTACAGAAAGGTGTAAATTCAGTGATTGGGTTGCTATCAAAGCAACATTGTATATTAATATGGCAAAATACAAGAAAATGCACTTGGTAATAAGGAATGAAGATTTTGCCCTGCAGGGCAGCAGAGTTTGCTGCAGAAAATACCAATCAAAGAAAGGCTACAGAGTCTTTGCAGGGAGCAACTTGGACATGAGCTCTAGAGATAATAATGCAGGAAATGGAGTTGGTTAACTCAGAATTTGCCAGAAAACAGCACATATGTATTGTTTGGGAATTGCCTAATGCAAGCATGTTTGGAAATCTCACATCACAGCATTATATATAAGTGGGGCTTGTATCTTTGTAATCTATAGACAAATTTCACATTTTAGCCATGGGGTTACTCTGCATCTTTTTTCATTATGCTCAGTGTGTTTCCCTGGCCAATACCTCAGATTTCTGTACATGGGGTAGCTGTTGTGGCTTCCTTCATGCATCTTATAACCCACTTCCATATGATGGCTGGAGCCCTCCATTTAGAATTGGCTGATACATGCCTGGAAATCCTGGCCAAAAGAACAAGTTCTCAAAATTGACAGGACAAGACGTCCAGGTGCAAAGAGAATATATAACTGGAGGAACAAAATGAAAATCAATACCTAGCTTCCTTGCACCCAATAAGCTGTGGACCTGGGAGGCATAAAAAAGTGAAACAAAATTAGGAATGTGTTTTTGCCTCTGGGGACAAGGTGTCTACAGGTGGTAAAAGGATAACATGTACCACCACTTGGTGCTTGTGGTTTAAGGAGAGATTTTAGTAGAGTTATAAGAAGATCCCCAAAATAACTCAGAGAATCATGCCATAAATTCAATCTGTTTTGTTTACTATGGAGAAAAATAATTTTAAAACTTTACAGAATATGGTAAGGAGTGTACTTATACTTTAAAGTCACCTGAAAATCGGCAGTATCAGAATTCACTCACAGTACATGACTGAAGAAGCTAAAAATTTAGTAAATTCAGCATCCAAATAAGGAGCAGTTTCCTTGTATTGAGAGCTAATAATTCAGCCAGGAAGACAGGAGACTCACTCTTGCTTGGAGTATTTAAAATAAGATTCAGCATACTTTAATGTATATTTTGAAGATGGCTGTGTGGTATGTGTATAAGGAAACTCAGAGTGCTGAGAAATTTATTGGATTAAATAATTCAACTAGCATGTAATATGAACCATGCAGAATCGTAGGACTAAACGCAGAACTTTCCTGATAAAAAGCTGTGCTTTCAGTAATGACTTCTTTGTTGTGTTGCTAATATTTGAAGCACTCTGTGACAGAAGGGAATCTAAGCCAACCCTGAATTTAGAGGCAAAGGCAAACTTCAATTACCCCAGTAGATCTGGCAGCACTGAGGGTTGTTAACCATTCTCTTTTTCATGACCATGATATTACAAAATCAAAGCCCCTCATAGCTGACAAGTTAAAAGAGTGACTGGTAATAAACCATGGTGCTGCTCGAAATGATGATCTGGTTCTTCCACTGCAATAAATCAACATTATTTCCTTGGCAAATGAAGCCTTAGATTTATGCCAGATAAGGATCTGACCAGCATGTAGTGTTTTGAAATCTGGAGAATCCATTTTTCTTGGTTGCAGTGTGCCTCGTTCATCATAAAAACACAGTAAAACACTCAGAAAGGTTACTTAATACATTGTCAAAGTAAAGGCATCTCTGTAAATCAGAGTCAGCATGGCTATGTCTCTGGTGATGCCAGTGTTGCTAAGGTAACTACTAATTTCCACCCTAGAGTAAATATTACATAAAGCTGACATCTTATTCAATTTTATATGTTAGACTTTGGGGAAGAACATGTCTTTTATTTCCTCCTGTGATATTGACCCTGCTTCACTTGTGCACCCTCTTGGCTGCTTAAAATCCTTTATCCTTTAACCTTTATCACTTGCCAAAAAAAGTATCAAGGTAACAGCCAGAAAATCTGATCCCTCTGGTCTGCTACTTTCTCATATGCTTTGCTTTTTATTTCATGTCAGGTTATGAGTCAAATTTCTTGACTCACACACTAAATATCTAAAATATCATGAAACTGGTTTCTAAGTAAAGACATACAGCTGGTATCAAACCCAGTTTTCCCCCCATAATCTGAATCTCTGATAAGTAAACCCACTTGTCTTTCCCTT
The DNA here is from genome assembly GCF_017639235.1 of Corvus kubaryi. Taxonomy (NCBI): domain Eukaryota; kingdom Metazoa; phylum Chordata; class Aves; order Passeriformes; family Corvidae; genus Corvus; species Corvus kubaryi. The sequence goes on from NW_024581130.1 coordinate 4,440,403, forward strand.
TTACTCTTGTTGGAGTCTTTGGTGGGCAGCTGTTAGCATGTTGTTGAACAAACACACGGCAGTACTTGCATGTTTATAGGAACTCCTCTAAAGAGATCGTTTCAAATGCAAAGTGTTTGGTGGCAATGGCACCTTAAACTATTTCTTCCCCTGTCTCATGGTGCACTTTGCTTTCTACTACGTTGGCACAATCATTTGCTACTCTGTGCAACAGCTCTGATTAGGATTCTCTCTTAAAAATGAAAAAAGCCTTCCCTGACTGCCTTTTTTATTAGCCCAAGTCAGTTTCCTGATTGGGTTGAAAGAAAGCCCTATAAACAGGCATCCTAAACATAACCGAGGATGTTTGTCTGCATAGCAACAGGAAAATGGGGATGTAAGAGGGGAACGGCTAGGAAAATGAAATCTAAAATTTCAGTTTTACTACACTCTTACTTAGGCATCCCAAACCCACAATACATAGTTTTGAATTCTACACTTACCATTTTCTTCTTAACTTAGCAAGATGCTGAACTGCAGCTTTCATATTTAGGTCTTGCCTCAGCTTTTGATGACATGGTCTGAATACACCCAGAGCACACACTCAGAATTTTCTTTTCCGATAAAATGCACCTGTAACTAAATTCAGACATATCCTTTGAATTTCATGGAATGACATCGGTTTACACCAGCAGGGAAACTAACTTAAGAAGATGCAACTGAACAGGGCAACCACCACCTGCACACCTGTCAGGCCTGGTCAAAGAAATGCTGAATATCCACTGGCCTGTAGCTGCTACATGAAATTACTTTTGAATAGAATCAGTTTCTAAGAGGTTTAATCTCACTTGGAAATGCAATGCAAAGGAAAAAAAAAAAAAATCAAGCACGATAAGCTTACAATAAAACCCTTTCCTGTCTTTTGCAAAAAATAAGTTTACTTTATGAAATACCCACAAATTTGCACACACTATGAGTAATAGCATTAAAAAAAAAGCTTCTTTTTCATTTCCATTATTGGAAAATGAAATAAATCTAGATAATTTTCCAGCTATGGAAATAAGCTGGCCTAAATTCCTGACTTTGATACCTTTAACATGGCTGCATGAAAGAAGGCTTGAACTAGTTATTTATATGCTCACATCTATACATTCATCACATTTATGCTGCTTATTTTGAGAACAAAAGAACATAGGACATGTACGAAAAGATATGGCTTTGACAGCTTGCCAGATGTCTTGTTTTCCTCTGAAACAGGGAGCTAATCACTGCCTCACACTGAAGATGCAATCCTATAAACATTAAACTGCAACAGTGGGAACGTGGGACTGAAAAACTTCTTCACGAGCTTCAGAAAATGTTTAAGTTCTATATCAGAAAATTATTGCTTTTGGGAGAGACAGATCCCCATTCCAACCTCAGTGATTGAATGCAACATCTTTATATTTGTGAGGAAATATCATGGACTCTCTCAAGGAAAACAGCCAAGCAAACTGCCTTTAGTTTGCTTATCGTTCCAGAGCGGCTGAGGTCTAGGAATCAATTAAGGATTCCAGAAAGCTCCCAGAAGGAGAGAGGGCTGTGTGTATTTATTTGCACAACCCTGCTGCACTCCTGGGCTTTTTGTCTGAATGGTTGTTTTCTATGCTTGTTTAGTCTTTGAAATCTAAACCAATAACAGAGATGATTTTATTAGGCGGACAGATGCCCTTAACAAACCAGACTGGAATCATCATTGCCTTTGACGTAAATTTATGGAGCAGTTGTCAGATGGTAATGACTTTCAGTCATCACCATGTCTGAATCTGAGGCTGTGAATTGGGTAATAATAGACTTGGTGTTGCATTACCACTTTCCTGAGCCATGTAGTGTCTTGCATCCATCTTGGAAAGAATAGATCTCAATGTTCCTAACAAAATGTTAGAAAATTAAGATTCTCTCTTCAATGTCCATCTACCGTGCACAGACTGAAGGATCAATTAAGAAGATTCCTGCAGTCATGCTTGGCTTTTAAAGAGAGACTATCAACACAAATTCTCCTTCTTTGGTAATTTTTGTGCTTATCACAGCTAAAACATTCCTTTAGAACAAAAACAAAATTTAAAAAGCCCCAAAGTTTAGACCAATGATTTTCATGTCTGCAAAATGAGTAGAATCAAGGTCAAAAAAGTCATTTATGAATTCCTTAGGCTTAGGGCCGTACTGTCAGAAAGAAAATGTACACTGATGTTTGCATCTTGTGCTGAATTGTCTCAAAAATTATTCAAACAAATAGATTCTTACTTCTTGAAGGAAAGAAATGAAAAAGAACATATTTAACTCTAATTTCACTCTACAGTGCAAGTTAGTGTATGCACAGCCAATGATTTTATGCAAGATTGACTTATAATACTTGTTTGTTGGCATAAACAAGAAATTATTAATATAATGCCTTTTAATTAATCTATTTTGCAAGTGCACCTTGGTATTTATGTCTCATGACACACCTTAAAGGGTGACAAATGAGCTGAGGGACAAAGGACCATAAATACCAAAATCACAATGATCCTCAAGGGAGCATATCACGGCATGAAACAAAATTATCAGAATACTTACAAATACATCCTAAATTCTTGGAAATGGATTAAATCTTTCCCCTTTCCTTAGGATGACCGTGGTTTTGCTAACAACTGGAACAGGTTTTTAAACTCTGACTTTCTTACACCAGTCTACAACAAGAAAATCTGCATTAATGATATGAGTAGCATACAGAAAATCAGCATTAAGCTAGTTGAAAGAAAGTTGAAAGTGTGTGAAAAGGTCAAAGCTAAAATAGAGTTAGTCAAATGCAAGAAAGTGGCTATATCTGATCTAAGTCAGTATGACTACATATTGGTTAACTACTATATAGAACAAGAGGGGCTCCATTTTATCTCTAGGGATAACTGCAACCCTTAAAACAAAGTATTTGGAAATACTTGCTAGGGTTTCAGGACAGAAGATTTGAGAATCTTCTACCATAGGAGTCATGCAAAAACTTGAGCAGTTTTCAGCCAGTAAATGAGTTCCTAATACTTCCTACTGAAGTCCTTCCACAGGTCCAGACTCTTATTTTATCAGCAGGACATAAATTAGGGTGAGCTCCATTCTCACTTAAACTGCAAAAAAGCTCGGCTGTATGTGTGGCGTGCTGCTCTGCTACAGTTTGTCTTTCAGAGGCCAAAAGACTCTCAGCAATGTTTTGTGGAGGGCAGTAATTGTGGTAGTTCCTGGCCTACATTCTCACAAACAGGGAGGTTTGTCTAAGACCTCCTCTGTGCCTGCGTCAAAAAAAAATCTCTTTTTGTCCCTTAGAAATAATAGATTTGACCATCTAACAGGCCTTTTCTAACTTTATAAGCTTGGGTCCTGGACTTCTGTGACTTCTGTTATTCTGTGATTCAGTCTCCTCTTCACAGTATCATTAAATAAGCCAGGTTGGAACGACTTTGGGAGTCAACTGTATCAACTCCCATCTCAGTGCAGGGATAATTTAAATTTAGCTGTCTCTGGAAATGGAGAATCCAAAACTCCCTGGGCAACCAAGTCCAGTGTTCAACCATCCTCACAGTGAAGAATTTTTTATTTTAGATCTAATTACATTTTCCCATCCTGCAGCCTCTGTTCATTGCCTCTTGCCCTTTTGCTGTGAAACTCTGACAGAAGTCTAGCTCCATCTTCTCTATAAATCCTTTTTAAGAAGTTGAAAGTGACATTTAGATCTTCCCCTAGCCTTATGTTCTTCAGTCTGCCACTACTGAGCTCCATGACATTTCTGTCAGCCCATTTCTTGGGGTTATTGAATTATCTCTGAATGACAGTCCTTCCCTCCAACTTATTTGTTAGTCTCAGCACTGGTGTCATCTGCAAACTTGATGAGGATTTATCATCATTCCCACCACTCTGCTCATTAATAGAGACATTAATCAGTATTTGCCCCTGTATCAGCTGCTGAGGAATGCCACTAATAATCACATGCCAGTTGGACTCCACACCACTGATCATATTTGGCAGCCCAGCAAGTTTTCCATCTGTCCAGCCTATTTTTACCACTTTGGCTGCAGAAATTCTACTATGAGAGACCATGTCCAAAGCTCTGCTGCCATCAGAATAAACAACATCCTCTGCTCTCTCTTCATCCACCAAACCGGTCATGTCATCCCCAAAGGCAATCAGAGGTTTGTAAGACACAACTTCCCCTTAGGAAATGCAAAGTAGATAAGAACATGTTTGGGGTATTTTGTGTCCCTACAAACAGCAAATCTGTAGGATTTGCTTATTCAAGGCCAAAGGTGGACTAATAGGCCTGTAGTTATCTGAATATTTCCCCTTGCTTTTAATGACTATAGATTGATTTGCCATTTTCTCATAATTTGTGACATTCTCAAATGGCCACAGCCTCTCCAAGATGACAGAAAGAAGCCTTGCAATGACTTCAGATTGTTCCCTCAGCATCCTTGAACGTATCCAGCCCCACAGGCTTATGCTTCTCCTGTTTCCTTAAGCTCTCCCTGGCCGGGTCTTCCTCTACCATTAGCAGTCCACATTTCTAGGGACTGACACTGGACACAGGACATGTCAGTGGCATGAAAGCCAACCTTGCCACAGTAAAGACTGAGCCAAAGAAGGCAGAGACTCTTTCCATATCCTTTGTCATTACATTGCCCATCCCAGGTCACTTGTTCATTCTTTATCTTCTAATAAGCTGAGGGAAAACCAATTATATTCTTTGCTAATGTATTTAACCAAATACCAGAAACATTTTTATTGTATTTACACACCAGCTGGGAATAAATCTGAATTACTGTAATAAACAAGTTCATTGTGCAATTTGCATTGATACAGTATTTCAACATCTGTAATTAAACTTTTTTTGGTATCTTTCACTTACTCTTTGCAACCTTACTAAGTAACCCCTGGCCACTTATAATTTAGTAATGCAGCAATTTTTGATCCACTATGACTTTCAAATGTTTAGTTTCTCTGCATAAATCCTATACATTTACTGTTCAGGCTTAGCTAGAAACAAAACAAATTGCTCCAGGATTACTTAAACAGAAAGTTCTTAAGCTAAAGAGATCTATCCAGACAGCAAATCAACTCGTGATAAAATGGCAATTTTCTTATTCAGGCAGGTCAGTAATTTTGTGTGTACTGTGAGGCTGGGAATAACAGCTTCATACCAGGCATTAACCTAAGGTCTCTCTGCCAAGTTTTCTTCAAAGATCTGTAAGGCAAGCTGTTATTGTCAGAAAGTCTACTTATAAATCAGCATAGATACAATTATACTGAGTGAAAACAAAAATTCCCCTTTTAAAGAATATTAATGTTTCAAAACCAAACTTTCAAAAAAAAACCCAAAAAAACCAAAAGCAAAAACAACAAAACAAACAAACAAACAAAAACAAAAAAACAAAAAAACAAAAACAAACAAAAAAAAAAAAAAAAAAAAACCAACCTAGAAAAATGCCTTTTGCAGTTGCCTCAGCAACTTTAAATGGAAACGTGAAGGTATGCTGTGACTGTGCTTACAGGCTGGCTTTAATACTGTGAGTTTCCTTTTCCTTACAATACTAGCGCCATTCAGAGCACACAATACACACTTTACTCTTCCTAACAACTAGTCAATACTTTCTTTACTTCTTCTAAAGATACATCCCTTTGTTCAGGCTTTATTTACTATGCACTCTGTAAATCTGCTCTGATTAGCATCACACAAGGACTCTGTAAGAGCAGGAGGAAGAGAAGTGCATTCTCCCTGGCACCTCTCAATAGCTTCAGAATGCAAGTCCTGTAAACACAAACCTTTTCACAAAACATGTTCCAAATTATCCACGTAAATGACACTGGAATACATAATTCTTTCCATACATAATCTTCCTTTCAAAAACTAGTTTATTTCCAGAACAAAAAATTCCACATTTTAATCTCTGAAAGAGGGAAGCCAGGTGGTGGGAGGTAAACAAGAACACACAAACATTTGTGCAACAAGGGAAAAGGGCAAAACAAAATTTCAAGTGGCTCCTGAGCACAGTTAATTTGTTCACCTAAATCCAGGTATCTCATCATGCCATATCCACACTGCACATCAGGAATAAGACATCACATTCTCCTTTCCAGCAGATCTTGTGTTTCGAAGCATGGAGGTTATTCACTTTAGCAAGCTTTAAAGTGAGGGGAAAGAACATGACACATTCTCCAGCTTCATACTCAAAAAGGCTGAAATCTTCATGTTTCCTTACTTCCAAAGACCTCAGCCTGAAGATGACACACTATAAGGTTATTTTTGTATTGCATGAAAACAGAGGAGGGAATGAAGTGCTACAGCTCCTGCCTTAGTCTCACCAGGCAGGTGACATGTACCACATAACATTTTGGTGTAAGCTCTGATCCCACTGGGATCAGAAGTGGAGTTTTGCCACTGACAGGAACAAAAAAGAGAATTTCCCTAGCTCTAGGCCAAAATTAGAAGATATGGATTGGTCTAGAATATGCAATTGCCAGGAAAGGAATTTGACCTTTTGTCTGTATTTGGACATTGTAAAAGGCATTTTGGCATGAAAAGAGGTAAGCACCACAAGTAAAAAAAATATTAATTATAAAGCATCTACCCATTATTTCTTAATAAAATCATAACCATATATATAAAACATATAATACTGCTTATCTATATACATGTAAATTACCTTTTATATATATATATCTCACGTGTTTATATGCATGTTCTTAGGTTATACATGCTCTGTGTATACAATTACAGTCTACAAGAATAAAAAAGCATTTCTTATGTATTAAGTTTCTGTTAGTTCTGGATATTATTTTCCCCCTTCATCCTGAACTCTGTATACTATGTAGGTCCTGAGCAATCTGGAATTCTGCCTCTTTCTTCAAGATTTTGGAGGGAGGGGGAAATAATTTTTGTTTCTTCAGCTCAAACCTCTTATGGGAAGAAGCTGGTATAAGTCTTTATAACACAAAGTCTCTTTAGCCCATCTTATTGTTGGGGGAAATGGACTCCCTCACTGTGATATGTAGGGAAAAGTATTGCATTCCAAGGGCAAGAAAGTCAAGGTGTCCTCATGCTGTCCAGGGGGGAGCTAGCAAATGAAACTTCCCTGTGGCCAGAATCACAGATTGCAATGGAAGTTAAAATTTGAGCCACATAGTCCTTAAGTGCAACCTGCACTTTGGTCAAATGGACCAAAGAGCTGCACTGAGAAGGTCTCAATATCGTAAAACAACAGACACCTGCTGACATGCTGTGGGTGCAGCGGATGGACGTAAATAAATTCCTTCTCTGCTACCTGTGTTGCTTGGTCTTTGTCAGCCTCATTAATGCAAATAGGGGCCTTTTGCCTCCTGACAATTCATTGCACATGAAGACTGGCCAGGAGACGGATTTTTTTACCGATCAAGGAACCTAAAGGTCAGAGAGCTTCCAAAAGATGAGAAAGTGACTTAGCCACTGGAGAAAAGTGAGAGCAGTTGTAAAATGCTGTGGACTGACTCAGTCACTCTGTTATAAAACAGTTCAAAAGAGAGAAAGAAGGTAATAGAGCAGGGATCTCACACCCTCCAAAGCATCACCTGTGCACTCATTTTCAGCACCCTGCTTCTTCTATTTTTACCAGAGTTATCCAATTATTACAAGTGAGTTCACCAGGTGTATCTCCCCTTCTATGTGGATAGAGCTGCACGAGGTGGAGTCCCTGGGCCCCCCCATTCTGGGGGATCCCTCTTTTGCAGGCATGAAAATAATCCATGAATAGAAAACAGCTTGCAAATTGCCTGACAGATGTTCAGGTAAATAAGTAGAGGATCTTTTCGGTGCAAGGTGCACTGTGGGTTAGTTAGGGGAAAGAAAATATATTGCCTGAAAATATCGCTCTCCTTTCACATGTTTCTGGTTTTAGATACAGCGAGTGATATTGATCTAGTTGATAAATCATTTGTTCCATTCATCCATGCTTGGAAACATTCCATCTATTTATAACTTCTAGTGGAGACAGAGGTGTCTCAAAATTTTACTTGTTTTAGTTTACCCAATATTTTTAAGGTACTTTTACTGACAATATTTAAAAAATTATTTAAAAAAAACAGAAATCATTTTATACCAAAAAGAGACACACTGAAAGAAACATGTTTAAATAAGTCCAGCTAGTTTCCAAGGTCGTTCATGATTAAAATGAAGGAAGAATATTTTCTTTGATTCAAATTTTGTAGACATTTGTTTCCCCAGACCTGTACAGAGAAGGTGGTTAAGTCCATTTTGATTATGTAGTGCAAATATTGACTTGTTACTTAAAATGTGATGCTTGTCTGACATTTCCTTTCTGCTCTGGATTTTATTATAAACTAAAACATAATTCTTTTCCATTTTTCCTCAAATGTTCTGTGTTGGAGTTAACAGTGGACTTAGCATTACAGATTTTAGGAAGTGTCTTTATCTGATTTGCTCCCATTTCATGAACTCTTTTAATTACTTTTTGTTAGAAGACACCATAAAATACATTACAGGATATTTGACAATATGACCTTTGTGGACTACAGGGGTTTTTATTATTTCTAACAGTACATAGCATAAATTAATATAAGATTTTTTTTTCTCTTGTAGAAATTAAAAAGTATATTAAAAGATCAACATAAATTTAATAAATTCATGTGATATAATGGAATTATTGCTTTTAATGAAATAAACTGTTTTCAGAACTGGATTACCATCTATATTTTTACTAATATCAAAGTCAAGTTATTGATGGATGAAAAAAAATCAGAACCTATGATATTTGGAAACCCAGATTGTCAGTGATTAGTAAATATTAGTCCCCTGAGCACTTTGGATAGACTATCAACAATGGTAATTAGATGTCTTCCCCTCATAATTAGGATACATTTGAACTTCCAAAATTTAAAAGTTCTCCTTTGTCATACCTGTGCTATATTCAGGAAATGTTAATCCTATATTTTAATCTCATAGATGATTTTCTTCTTAGTCAACTGAAGGAAATATAACCTTTAAGCAATGAACTGCAAGAGCTTTGAAACTGCAGACATTATCAGCAGATGAACTGTTACTTAGATAAAGGGATTAATACAATTTTTGCATAAATGAACCTAAATAACTGAATTCAGATGTGATATATATATATATATATATATATATATAGTGGACACTCTCAAATGAGCATGTGATAGAACTTTTTATGTTGGAAGGGTTACCTGGAGGATGTAAAGGAATAGGAAATACAGGCAACCTGGACATTGCTGGAGAAGGGGGTGAAAATGGCATGAAATGTCATGCTCTCTGCCAGAGATAAGGTCTACAAGCTGACCAGAGGCCACAAAGAGCCCTGCTGGAAATGGGTCTGCTGACAAGTTTGTATATTGAGATAAAAAAATTATTATTTTCTTGGCATGACTCAAAGATGGCTGTGCCAGGTGAAGGTCTGAAATACATTATGAGGAATGGAAAATGTTAATATTTTAACATCCAGAGATGAAGACCAAGACATACAGAACAAAACCAATTTGGAATATGTTGGAAAGTTCCATCAGCAAAAGACAAACAGAGATTATTTAAAAGAGGCATTACTTGAGTATATAGGTGTTGTACTTTTGTAAGGATCAAGATATAAACTAAAGCCAAAGATGAGTTATTTGAGACGCACAAGGATCGAGCTTTAAAAAGAATAGTTTTACATTTTGAGCTAAAATATTCTGAAGTTAAAAAAATAAACAGTAGGCCTGATGAAAATGAAATCTAAGATGTCTCTGAGTTTCTATAAGAAATCTGAAGTACAGTATGAGAAACAAAGGCTATTTTTATAAGTAATGCCTTTTTATAAATAATGCGTAATCACTTAATAGTGCTTCTCTTTCTTGCAGCTCACGTGTGATGGTCACCCCTCTTTTGTCTCCATTAATTTAAAGCAAACTGGGATCTGGGAAAAAATATGTAATGACATATCTGCATCCGTACAGCAGGCAATATTTTTCCATATTGTGCCTTTTATTTCATGTCAAAATCCTGAGACCAGTTCTCAGGTCCTTCTGGTTTTCTTCCTGCTCACAATTTATCTACAGATCATGTAGATCTGTTTATCTACATGACCTCCTTTGATAACCCTTCTCTCATGGGGATGAAAGGGCCAGGGGTTACATTCCTGATAGGTCACTCACTTTTCCCCCAGATGATATTAGTCATCATTTTCTCCCTCCCTTTTTGCCTTTCTGTGGCTGCTCAGCAGGCCAATGTGTATTTCAAAACTCTCTCCCAGGTTTCCATCCTAAGCTCCCCAAACAGGCAGCTGCACTTTTCCATCTCCTGGTTTTCTGCCTTTACCTCCTCTCATGCTGCACTAATTCTGGCACCACTCCACCCACAAGTTAAAATCAGCAGTAGTAATTTTTTACTTTGCTGCTATAGGGCTGTCTAGGAGTCACTTACCAGAGGAGTGAAGAAGATTGCAGCTTCCTAACTTTTTAGATGCAGTTATGAGGAAATCATTGCATATCCTCAACTTTGTAGCACTAGCACACATTGTTAATTCCTGTCTGTCAGCTTGAACACAAAAGGAAACAGAATCCCAGTCAGAAGAAGTTACATGAATCCATCTCTCTGACTGAGATGATGCCTTCTCTTATTATTCTACCTGCATCAGCCTGCACTGAGTGTATAGAAAGCAGGATACTCTTACCCATGTCCTGGGTAATTCTGAACATCACCAATGCCTGTCTGTTCCCAAGGCTGTGACCTTTATGCCTCCCCACTTGCCCACTTCCATGCTTTGGTGTGTGCTGTCAGACTCGATAAGCAGAAATCCACTGCCTTTCTTTCCTCTGTCCATTTTCTTCTATTCCCTTATACGTACAGGCTTGTAAATCTGACAGAAAAATACGGCTCCATGTAAAACTTTGGAAAATATCTTCCTTGGCTTATAAGTCTTCTCATTACAAGGTACACAAAGATAGCAACAAAGCTCACAGAGGAGAAGGAAAGTAATTGTAATTCTATCAAGACTTCTAATTCAAACTGCTTCGAGTGTTAATAGATTTCCACCGCAGCACCAGCTAATCCCACACTGTCAATTTTTATAGTGGGAGAATCAGTGGCCCCGACATGTTTAATGTGCTTTTTGTAACCAAGCACCTCGAGCCGCGATCTCATCTGTTCTCATTAAGCAAACGACGCGCAGGTAGGTCAGTCTGTGGATGGGAATCCCCTGGGGACAGCTCCCACCAGGAAATACGTTCAGCCATTACCAAAGCCACACCGGAGCAGCCCCTGCCATCCCACCCAGCCCCGTGTCCTGCCACAGACCGCCCGTGACAGCCAGCAAATGTCTGCACTTTCCTCTCGCCTCCGCGTCCCCCTCCCCTGCGCAGGGAGCAGATGTGGCAACAGTGACTTGCCACAGGAGGTGACCCTGTTCCCTGCGGGTCTGCATTAAACCAACATTGCAGCGAGTGGCAGGAGACACTCTGCTAATAGAGGTTTTGTCCTCAGGACGAGAAATAAAACGTTCTCTGACTTGTGGTCATTAAAAATCCCAGAGCGCTTTTCACCAGACGGGCTTAGCACCGGTATCCTGATCATATTCCAACGCAGGTAATTGCATTTCACCTGCTTAAATTCCCCTGATGCACAGGCTGAGTTCTCCTATTCACCTCCTCAGCTGAAGTCAGTAGCACCAGCAACAAAAAGGTTGCTACTACACCCTGCCCTGCTGATGGCTGCATTTTAGCAAAGAGCATTGCTTCCTACATACAGAGTATTCCAAATCCTTTGCAGAGCATCTTGATGCATGCGAATGGTGCTATATATACACACAGAATAACCAGTCAATAACGGGAAAATTGTGCAGTATTAAAGGATTTCAAAATAAATTAGGCTACTCTCCCCACAAATCATTAGCTCAAAAAAAAAAAAAAAAAATCAGAAACACAGCATATAGAAATTAATATCTTGGTCAGGTAAAGAAGTAAACATTTCTCTAATATAACTGAGAGTACAGATATTGATTTCTGAGCAGATAGGGTACTGCAGCCTCTAGCAATCCTATGATTAAATCACTAGCTTCAGCTCTGGCAGCACTGTTTCCTGCAGTTAGAAAAAAATTATATATATATATATATATATATGCAGAGGATATCTCCAGAGCCCCAGATCCGTTCCTCTGTGTAAACTGGCAACATTTAAATATTTCCCTGAGGGGTTCTGATCTAGTGCAAGATTACCTGACTGAAGTACTTCTTTGAACAGGAGGTAGTTTCTGCCTTTCAGACTTGATTTGTTAAAGCTCTGAATGGAAATAGATTAAAAACTGCAACGAGCCTCTATGACAGGACTTTCTGAGCACTCTGTGGGCAAACAATTTGGTGGTGTCACAGGTCCTGACCTGAGTCTCCAGAAAGTTAACACCACTCTTTCTTTAGTTTTTCTGGACTTAAACCAGGGCTTCCCACTTGGAGGCAGCAGGCACTGCTGAGATACAGAGCTCCTAGTGCCAGAAATGGATGGTTTCATATAACCCAACAGCATTAGCCACAACTGTGGAAAAGCGACGGTCTTTTAAACTCTGTAACTTATCACCAGAGCAATCTGTGCCATAGATAGTGAAAGCAGATGTCTGATAAAAAACTCCACTGAAATCGGTGGTCTGGGTTAATTTACAGGAAAGCAAAACCTAGAGATGCCTTGGCAAAGCAAAATTCTATTATTGATCATCATATTTCTTATAGATTCAAGATTCAGTTCAGGAAAATTTATCATCTTCCTTGTCTTTTGGAAGAACACAGAAAAGGAAAGTTTTGTAAAAAGATTTCTTTAAAACTGCTTAACTGGCTCAGATATTCAGTGGTATACAAAGGGATATATTTTCCACTTTAATTTAATACAGTGAAAAACTAGTACATTAAACTGATTGAATTTTTAATATGTAAATTAAATGAGGAACTTAAATGACAAGGCCAAGAATGAAGCACCATTGAAACAGCAGCCCCAAGCAGAACAGTCAGCTAAAAAGGGTTAGAGAAGAAATTCTCTAAATATTAATAAAAAAGAGAAGTTACTGGAAATTATGCTTTTTAATTGAACACCATTTATTCCTTATAAATATTTTCTATTTAAGGCCTAATATGCATTAATTATTTATGAAATCTTTATTAAAAGAATTTCACTGTGGTACAATAATTTTTGAATTGCTGAAACAATAGGGCAAAGAAGTCCTAAGTTGGCAGATTTGATTGCTAGGGAATTAACAGTGCATAGAGGGCTCCTCCCAGTCCTATGGACCCAAAAAATTTATGCCCCATGGCCTGGTCACTCCTGACCAGGGGAGGGCTGTGCCATGGGAGTGTGGAAAGGGTCACAGATGATGCTGCCTGGACACACTTGCCTGTGTGATTCCTGCCAAGACACATTTGGTCACTCCAGGAAACAAAAATCTATTAGTGCAATTATGATGAGGAGTGTGCTGTAGATGAGACTGTAGAATAAAAAATGTACACTATAGGGAGCTTGTGCTACACCAAGACTCTCTTCCTGGCAATAATATTTCATCAGGGAAATATTGTTCGTACCACCTCTCCCTCTTTGTTTCACTTGAGGAGATAGCTACAGTTATGAAATGTGTAAATGTGCTTTTATTTTACATCTTTCTCTTTGTTCCTTCCAGTTCCCCTTCCTTCCTAACACGTTTTTATATCTCTTCATGACAGTGATACTGTCCCAAAGGGAGCATGTTTTGCTAGTGTTTGTTATTGTTACTATCAATATGCTGAGCCAATAATTTAATGTAAACTCTTTTTATTCAACTCAGGAATAATTTCTTTTAAAAACAATGAAAAATATATGCTATTTTTCTTATACAATTATTAAGGTAACATGATGTAAATTATTTTGAGCTTTCTGAGCTTTAATAATCTACATTTTCTTCTGTTTCAAAGTTCATAGAATGGTTTGGTTACTCCTAAATACCTGTAAACACTTCTTAAGCATCTTTCAAGCAAACATGAAATCATAGCCACCTGAAGTGGTGGAAGGAATGTCAAATTTGGAATTTCCAGAAAGATTTCTTCCTATGAACAGAGAGCTATAAGTGGAATAATATGTCTCAGTATTTATTAGTGTGTTTTTGCCTTGTAGACATTGCAGTGGAATAACCCAAATCTTAGCAAATGCTTAAATCACCTCTGCTATTGACCCTGTCCTGCTATCATCCATCACAGGGGAAGTTTTCTTTTGATGTACGTATCAGAAGCTTGTCTTCAATTTCCAGTAATGTATTGAGAAAATGAAGGAAACAGAGAAGCAATGGCAAATGCAACAGTATTATTTTTCCCCTTTTGAAATTTCCTGAACTGCACTTTTCTTTCGAAGCAGCAAGCTTTCTGGGCATATTTTAGAGAATAACAGAGGATTCATACTCATAGCTTCAGAAACAGGTTTTCTGGCTTTATGCTGGTCACACAAATGTGAGGGCTGTGTTTTATCCTCACTCAGCAATCCCCTTTCTTCCGTCGCTGGTAGCCCCGCGATGCGCGGGATGATGTAATTTGCACACAGGGGGAATAGATCCCTATCGCCTCGCCACGCACGGATGAGGGAGCATTTTGCTTCAGTTATTAGCTTGAAGTGTGTTTTGTCCTGCCTGGTTGACACTGCTCCATGTGTCAGAGCATTTCAGGTTGAGACAAGGAGGTGAACCTCACCAACTCCGCTCCCATTTCTTACAATATCTCCTCTAAGGAACACAGAGGATTTACACTGAATTGAGCTGTTTGTAACTACCGGTGAAAATACTTTTCCTGACACTGGCAAACTCTTTCTGAAAGAAAAAGCTGCTCTTCTTCTGACCCAAAGAGTCTCCACACTTTAGGCAAAACCCATGTTTAGTATTACAGAGCAGAATTTTAAATTTCAACAAACTATTTTTTCAGTCCTTAGGCTCTCATCTCCATGGCAACCAGGGACATTTGGGAAAATCTTGAAACTATGGAGTAGACACACACTTTATACTTTATTAATGCAATGTTTCCTAAAGGAAAGTCCAGGTGACTGTGAATTCTTTCTTTTCTCTAAACCCATCTTGGCCTTATTTTCAAAGGTTTTCTTGTTACTGCCCAGCTTTCCTCCAACCTCAGCACAATTCAAACAGAGCCCTCTCACTTTTCCTTCCCTAGATATCTTACTGTTAGTCTAGTCTCAGATTCAGGAAAACCTTTTCTCCAACTCAGTTACACAATTTATAATCTTTTTTTAGCTGTCCATCCATATAATCTCATGCAACATAATCTAGATCTTGAAGGTTCTTCAGGCACTTGAGCTGTCCAGAATGAGAGGAGAAATGAGTTTGCATCCAAGTCTTCACTCTTGTGTGTCTCAGCTGCTGCAGTTTCCACCCCTCTGGCCTAAATGCCATATGTCTTCACTTCTATCTGTTCAAATTTTTCTGCCAAAATAACTATTTTGGCTCATAGATTTCTGGCACATTTATCTCTGCAAACTCCTTTCTGAGCATAAGATATTTTATGGGTTTGCCATTTTACGGCTACTATCGTCAGCAGTATCAGTGCTGAAGGCTGGATGGTAAAAGTGACTATCTGAATAATACAAAGGAGAACAGCAGCACTATTTTTTAATGCATGCAACCATATTCACTATTCCTGCTTCTGTTTTGCTCAGCATCAAGATGATTCTGGAGCTGCAGGTGTTGGTTGTCACCTTTTTCCCTTTTCACACCTGTGAACACCTCACAGGTATAAGGCAGTTTACATGTTATTGCCCCAGATTAAAATTCTTTTTTTTCCAGAATTAACTCCCAACTTACTCTTCCTTCCTTCCTTCATTTTAAATACCCATTACCTCTCAGAGTATCTGAATTGGAAGCTCTTCAGAACAGAAATTTTTTTCTTTCCATGCTTTTGTAGGACAATTATACAGAACATGATGCAGCAGTAAAGCTTGAATCCTTGGGTGTTAGTACAAGATAAATAGACATCTCTAATCAAGAGAAGAGGCATATTTGCATCACTTAGGACTTGTGCTAGGGAAATAATGAAGCCAGACTAAAGCAGATTATCAGAGATGGATCCTGCAAGATAAAATTTTGGATCATTTATTCTGTTGCTCCTAGGTGTTCCAAAGACCCAAGAATAGCTGATGTTTTTTAACTGATGTTGTAATTCTTTAAGGTTTTTGGTCCTGTTTTGTTTTTTTTTTTTTTCCTTCTCTGTATATTTGATTTCCTTACTGAGGACAAGGAATCAAGACTGGGAAGACATATTCTGCTTTTTAACCCACTCATGATACAACAGGTGAAAAAAGAAAATGAAAAAAAAAATCACTTAAAGAAGATGGCAGGAACAGTGGATCATAAACATTCTATTTTTTTGTAATATATTACATTCAAACTTAGAGTGCAGCTCTGCAATATTGCTTGGGGCTTTCAGAATTAACTGATGTTTCCTGTGATTGCATTCGTTATCTTTTTTTCTTTAAATAAAGTTTAATATATTTTTGTTAGTGCACCATCAGATAGTTAATAAGGTATAAAAAATGTCATTAGCTTAACCTCAGAAAGATATCTTAACTAGTGAACTATAAAATTCTGAGCTCTTTTAAGCATCACCTGGAGATCTGGGAGGCATCTTGTCTCTCCTTAATTCACAAATCTGAAATTGAATATCCTGCAATACTTGAATAAGCAAATAACAAGTGCTGCTTGTGCAGTTAGCTCACAGACATGGTCTGCCAGAAAGGGCAAGAAAGAAGAAGCAGATGTGACAAAAAAAATGAAAAGGTATTAATTAGATTTCAAATGCAAAGTGAAAAGTCATCATACACTTAAAATAAAACTAAGGACTTGGGGGTTTTTTACATCTCTTTTTTAATCTAAAGTAATCTAAAGATGACTTTATCCAAGGAACTGTGTCATCTCATTAGATAATTCCAGCCAAGAAATTTGACTTGCACAGATGAACATGTATATCCAAAGAGACTTCCAAGGAAGCCCATGGGACTCCCTATAGGTTGCAAGAAGAAAGTGACATGATAATTAAATTTTAGTTATTTTCTGTGCAGCTTTATAATTAATATTGTTTACATTTCTCTATCTCTCCATATAGGTACGTACACAGCCACACAGGTAAAGGAAATGGTTCATTGATAAATATCGAAAAAAATCAAATGTTAAGAGAAAGCACAGAGTTATAGTGCTTTAAATATAACCTATTTGAGGCAGAAGAAACTTGCTCAGAAAAAACACCAAGAGTCAGGACTCCATTCTGTGCAGTCCTACTTAGTCTCCTTTGTTTAGTATGAGCCACCATGTCAAAAGTTACAGGGACAGCCAGTGGCTGAACAACAAAGTCCAAGTTAACAAACCTTTAGATGCAGTTGTCATTAAAAGAAAAAGCAAAAACGTATTTTCAAAAATTTGATCAGAGATCTAGCAGATCAGAATTGCAAATTTATTGAAAGAGATGGAATAAATTATGCCAGATGGGGATTAATATTTACTTGAATTTGGGCCTGGGATTTTGTATCTCCATCTCTATCATTTACAACAATTCTTGCTTCACTATTTAGGCAACAATATACCAGAGATGGGGGGAAAAAGGTATATAAAGTCTTTTGTCACCTTTGCTACAGCAAACCTGTATCATATTTAACAGTCTTTATACAAAAATAGATTGGCTTCTTCTACTTCTTAGATAACAGTAGGAATAAGGCCAGCTCTTTGACTTCCTCTCCTCTTCAATAACCCATTTCTTTTTTGTCCATCTTACCATTATATCTCAGGTTAAATCTCTATTTGTCCCTCATGATCCTAACCCATTTTTTGCCATTTCAATTATCTCTGTAAGTACATTATATGTACAAGTAAAGCATTTGGGGAATGAATTCTTATGAAAAGATGACACAACAAGAAAAAGCATACTTTAATCTGTCAGCCAGATCCTCCACAGCTACCTCACAGCAGAGCTGTGGAATTAAATAATAGCATTGCTGTACAACTGGCAGCATAGTTTCACCTTTCCCCTTTCCTTATGTTTTCATCAACAGAACCATCAGCAAGGATATAATAACGTAAGTAGTTTCTATGCAAATTGAAAAAAAACCACCCACCAATCCTACATAATTCATTAGAATAAGCTACTATTAAAATAACCCCCTGTCTCTCTATATATGGATACAGTTAAACAAGTTATTCTTACTTCTGCCTTTGGACATAGACATACATTCTATGCATTCCTTGCTGTCTGGTCAAAGGCCCAAAATGACTTAAAAAGGGAGGATGTATTTAAATTCTGTGACTTCACAGCCCTAAGGTGCATGTCCAAATGTATGCAGACAGCCACAGACCCACAGCTTTTGCCTTTTCCACTTTCCACAAGTTTACATCACTTGACCATCACAGCTTGATGAATTGCATTTCAGTTTCTTGAATCTCAGATGGGTAAGAACCATCTTTCTTATTTCTGGAAGCTCAACTTAGCATTTGGACACCTTAATATCAATGCATTTAGTGCTGACAGCTGTTTATCACACCCAGCTAAGAAAAAGTTGAGCTGAAAAAACCCTTCTGTCCTACGAAGGGCCATTAGGCATTCTAACTGAGACACAAAACAAAATACCTCTACTCTCTGTGGTAGGGACTAGCAGCTTGCCACATCAACAAGGTGGAAAAAGAAGAAATAAAAGCCTTCTGTTCATAAAAAATTGTGGGACTCCACTCTTCTGTCTTTGGCAAAAGTATTCTGGAGTGAGTTTGCTGTGCTTGATGATGAGAACTTGGCCATACCATCTGCTTGAGAACAGATTTCAGCCAAACACAGACCTATGCAGGTGATGAATATAAGCAGCCTGATCCATCCAGCTGCAGTGAGCGGTGATGCAAAGCCATCTGTTGGCATTTTGCTAAAGACCTGGATATCTGCACCTACCCCATGGCTTGTGGTTTGTTCTCCCCACAGGGAAAGCATCACCTCTCTTGGCCTGCTGGCAATGCTCTGCCTCATGCAGCCCAGGAGGCTGCTGGCTTTGCTGCAGGAGTGCATTGTCAGGACATGGTCAACTTGGTGTCCATCAGAGACCCCCAGGGCCTCTTCTGACCAGCAGATTTTCACCCAGCCAGCCCTCTGCTTTTATTTGTGTTTCAGTTTATTCTTGTCCAGGTGTGGCATTTCCTTTTGCTTGAAAGTTTCCTCCCACTTCCTTCACCTGCAGTAAACTATCAAATTAATGTGTACCACAAAGACCTGCGCACAAATGATGAGCTGAGCTTAAGAAAGAGTATCACAGCAAATACAGGAGCAAAAAGACAAAAAATATTGGAATAGCTTTGCAAAATGACAGCAAAGAAGGTGTTAATGCTACTCAAAACCAGCAACAGAATATTCTTCATTCAGCTTGTAAATTTCTATAATAAAACTACGCATGTGCCAAAGGAATTGCAGGACACAGGCCTGTAATATTGCTTTTACTTTGCTACCTTCATCCTTGAAGTATGCTCAGATTTAAAAAAAAAGTGTACTTATAAAATGCTCACTTCACCAACTAAGTGTTCATTCATATATTACATGTATTGTAAGCAGAGGTGACAACAGCAGCCAGAAGTAGAATCTATGAGTCACTTCCCGTGACAGGGCTCTCTCTTCAGCTGACTGTAGCTATAAGATTTTTTAGCCCCAAGGCGCAACTTTTTTCTTTAATTTTTTTATTTCTCTTTCCCATGTCATTTAGCATATTTCTGCTTCTTCCAAGAAATAAACTAATTTTGACAAAGGTTTCATCCTGATATGAGAGTATTCAAATTGTTCTCTGAAAGAATATCCTCCTATTCTGCTAAGTTGAAAGCTTTGAGAATCTCAGTTCACACATGTACAGTAGCACTGTGTTAGAATTTGGATAATCTCCACCTTAGATACCACTCAAAGATATTCCCCGAAATTAATCCTCTTAGACTCCTTTGCTACAGGGAAAATGGCGACACAGAAGAGAGAATGAAACTATTTTCTGGTGTATAGCAATGCAAAACATTTTATCCCAGACATCATCCCTTAAAATAATCATGTAAACTTAAAAAGAGTAGTCTTTCCTGTCTTTATATCAGAAGCAAGCAGATAAAAGATATCTGCAGTCATTAAAGAAGTATTTTTGCCCATTTGCTGTAGTCACTTCACACCTTTGGGCATTTAAGTGCATTCTGGGATAAATCAGGATGAATTTCAGTTGACACCAAGCTCTACAGAATAAGATCCATTACAGGAGATAAAGAATCCCATACTGACCTCAGGTACAAAAGCAGGATCATCAACAGCTGGTTTATAAGACAGTTATCCAGACAGAAAATACAGAAATGCCAAACATTGCCAGGACAACATGAAACTTATCTACACGGAAACATAGAAGGAATTAAAAACAAGAGTAACCAAAAAAAAAAAAACAAACCAAAAAAACAAAAAACAACCAAACCTAAAAATAATATCGACCAAGCATTTGCAGATTCTCTTCTTAATACCTACAAAACATTTACCCTTCAGAAAGTTTCAGTCCAAAGTACTCGAAGATTTTGGCCCACACTGGGTTCCAGCAAGCACTGGATTTCTTAATAGAGCAAAGCTAGCAAAGAATTCCAGTATAGCAGCCAATCCCACTGACAAACTTTAAGGAGATAAAGAACCACAGCAAATTCAGTATTTGTGCCCTTGAAGACAAGTTGACTAATTTCCTTTGTGATTAGAAGACAGTAAAAGAGATGAGACAGAATTATAGTTGGATATTTAAGAGTTCACACTTTTAGTGCCAGGCGACTTAAAAATAAAAATTTTGATTACAAATATTCCACAGGAATGATGCTGAAGTTCTAATGCACTTGACTGAAGGAAAAGCAAGTAGCAACCACATATCAGAATGTTAAAGTGCCCATCACCACAACTATCTGTAGGGGAGTTCAAATTACGAATTTCTACCTAAAAAAGTAGAACTGGGCCTCTAAATCACTCACAGTTCCACACAACACACAGTGACATGGCCAATATGTCTTAATATATTTCCTGGAGATGATTTAAAAGAGAGTGCAGCATGTATTTCAGGAGGCACAAAACCACAGAGAATAGATTTAGACTGCTCCAAACAGTATTTCCCCCAAAATCCCTGCCTGCATCTCCCTCTAAACTCTAATATCGTGTATTAAATATTCAGGCTGTTGGCGGCTCAGAGCTGTTTCTGGAGAAACTACGGCACATGTCTTAATGTGAACCATTACCTATCAACCAAAGCAATCCCCAAATTCCTCAGGTATAAAATACAATTTACTAGGGAAGGAGCCATATAGTTAAAAAGCAGTGTTAAGATTTTTAAATAAACAGGAATAGAGTAATTAAAATCAATCTGAACAAAAGAATCAGACAATTGAATTTTCTTCTCTATTTTGCTGTTCTTTTCATCTTCAGCTTAGTTTTCCTACTAACTGCTTTGCCAGTAAAACACAGTGAATCATTCTGACTGGCACAGATTAGGAAGTTGTTCACCTAGAAGAAAGGGTGGTATCCAGTGAAACACACACATTGGATTTCCAGGAACATTTCCACTACATTCAGTGAAGCCATTCCTTGTGTTTTCTTCACTTTCTTTTAAATCATTTTCAGTCCAAGAATTTCCAGGGAAACAGAATCTTGAAATTTAATGAAATAACATAGAAAGAAGTTTCTTGTCAGAACTCTTTTCAAAGTATTACAGTTGTGAAGAACAAAACACCATCTGAACTGAGTCAAGATATGCAGCCGAAAGCAGTTTTCAGCCTCAGGAAAAAAAAAAAAAAAAAGCAGCACATTAAATAGTGAAATGTAGCAAATAGTTGGAATAGAAGAAAAAATGATGGAAAAAAAATCCATTTTCACTTTAGTTTATATCCAGCTGCTGTGTCTATATAAATCCACCTAAATACCTAGTGCAACTGAAGCATCTGGAAAAAAAGTTTTGCCTGAGAAAGGAGTCTGAGCTTTTCTGGTGAGAATCTTTCAAATAATGGACAGCACCAACTTACCTTCAGTTCAAGCAGCAGAGAAATCTTTGATCTCTGCTAAAGACTGAGTTTTGGCTTCTCTATTGTGAGTATGTTGGGCACAAGCAAAGGCAAGGATCTGTTCCTAGAAGAGACTGATTGTTGAGGCTGTTGAAGTGCATCACGCTGAGCTACCAGCATAACTGAGCAAGCAGAACAAGGCTAGGGACTAATTCCTTGTCGGTATCTGGAAATGGGGGCTAACAGGAACCATGGGTCACAGACCATGATGTGGATATCCAAACAAATAGGGTTATATCTAGGCACTCATTCCAAGGCCCCAGTGACTTAGCAAAAACTGCTGCAGCTCCAAGAACCTCATGGACTATAGCAGCAAAGGGAATTATTATTTCCAAATTCATAAGACTGGTCTAAAATTTCTAAGAAAATCCTACATTTCCAGAACTGGTCTCTGAGAAATTGTAAATATGGGAGATAAGGGAAGAGGAAATATTTTAGTGATTGAAATTCCCCAGAAAGATACAAATCTAAAAGGAGTACATCTAAAGGATTTAAAAGATATATTCATAAAAAAAAGGGCTATATTTTATTTTTATTTACAGTCTTTGCTACATTAAATCTACTATATCTGATTAGTTGCATAGAAATTACATAAGCTAAAAATCTGAGATGCCAAACAAATCAAGAAGAGCTTCCCTTTTGGCTTGCTCACCGTGTTGGAAGGAGGAATTAACAGAATATACTGTAATGTAACTAAGTCAGGCAGCTGCATCTTCCCAGTCCTCTGCCACTCATTTCTTACACTATCACTGATATTTCCACTAAAAGTTTTCAAAGTTTCCTCTAATAACATGACCCTTCTTGAGTATGAAACACATCTAAATAAGATGACATATTTAGATGGTAGGTAAAACCTTAATGTCAACACAAACAGCTTCAGAGAAGGGAAAATGTTGTTTTATTCTTAAAATGAGACCAAAATACCAACTGATAAACTGGTCAAACAGGGCTGGATCACAATTTATTTCTGACCTTTTAATGTCTTCAATTCTCAATGATTTTCTGTCATTTCTGCCTAGCTTGGACCCAAGACCTGTCCCAGAGGTGTTTAGCTTTATGCGGCTACTTAACTTTCCACCTCCATTTTCAGGATTGAAAGATAAGTAACTAATTGTCGCTGAGATACCCTAGGGTTTATCAGCTGTCTAGATCTACCAGGTCGGAGAAAGCCCTACATCTGGAAATTTTGTTGTACTCATTCTGCATGAGGCAGAGGTTTATATACTTGGTTAGAGCCTCCTGCTGTCAGTGTCATTATCAAAGGCCAGGATGAACAGATGCCTGTTGCTCTGCTAGGCAGCCATCAAATCACTTTCATTTCAACCTTACCACTCTATCTTGAAATGAAACAGAATAGACTCATTTAAAAATCCACTAAATATACACAAATACAAACTTCCATATTATTACATTCCTCTGGAAGTGTGACTGGTTGTGTATGAAAATGTGTATGCTGGTAGTGTATGGAAAACTTCTCCACTGATGTTTATGCTGCCAAGTGTTTTATCTTGTATCACTTTGCTTTTTATTTTTCTATATAACATCTGAGCAGCTGACAAAGCACAGATGCTGAAGGAAGGTAAAAAGAACTATTTGAAACAGAATTCTGCATTTTATGTGCTTTAAAACAGCCATTTATAGGGAAGTATTAAACACTGCTAAGAAGAATGCCACTTTGAAAGACAGACTGAAGCCGATACAGGTACAGGTGTGTACAAGGATCACATCAAGATAACAACAGAATGCTTCAACAGTATGCTCACAGTTTAGAAAAAGAAAAAAAAAAAAAAAAGCCACACATCCATCAAGTCTGTTGTTTATCCAAAACAGTTATTGCCCTTGAGTTACATTTCTAGACCTTATTGAAGAACAAGCGATACATTGTTAACGTTTAGATCAATAAACAATTATTGTTCTTTGTGAGACGCTGAAAGGGGATTTAGAGACTTTACAGGTAAGAGGCATAATTTACCAGGGGCTGTCAAACAACTGCAACACATTCTTTCTCCTTCTCTCTTTGTCTTGCTTTGAGAAAGGCCGCTGGTCTGATCCCAGCCAGCTCTTTGCCCCATGGTGTGAATTCCCATGGGATCAGCAGGAGCCTCATCGCCTTCCAATGGCAAGCATGGCTGTGGCAGGGGCTTTGAATGCTTTTTTCCTGCAGCTCCCCAACAGCCATGATTCACCTCAACTATTGCTTCACCAGTTTGTAATGATTTCAGCTTTTAAATAAAATAAGGAGATCAACTGACAAGTTTGCTTCCTTGGAAGCACATAAATAATCCTGCATAGTAAAGAGCTTCTTCTCAACAAGAAGAGCAGAACAAGCCCTCCACTTTCTTTAGAAGTGAAGTAATTAACGCTGCCAGCCACAAGCAGTTTGTAAATAATGAATGGCCTGAAATCCCAAACACTGTGTCTGTTCCCTTATGCACCCCCACAAGCTCCCATTTCCATCCTCACCCAATTACAATGGTGTTTGTACAAAAGGCTCCCAGAGAGGGACATTTTAGCCTTTGCTAATAATAAGGTTATCAATCAGCTGGGTGTACTAACCAGCATAGTGTCATCCTGTTTCTTTTTCTTCATTTTCTCACTTCCTTAAAGAATCTTCTAAAAAGCATCCCCTCCCTCTGCCTTGTTATTGCCTTTACAAGGCTTAGTTTGATCAATTGCATCAAGAATGAAGCTTAGATTCATGAGCGTGGTAGGATCTATAAAATAGATCATAAATTGTTTCTGAGGGAGCTGCATAATGATAGCTTGCTAACACCTGCTACTACTAAATACTCTCTTGTCTGACTTTTAGAACCACAAGAACAACTGAATCCCAGAAAACCTTAATGTGTCACTGAAACCAGATATTGTGAACTGAGTAGAGTATGAGACTAATTGATGCTCTCTACAGATCTATCTCTAAAGATTTGCTATTAAGATAGCAGCCAGTACCCTCAGACCAGATTCTGCTTTCCCTTGTGATACATCTCTTTGGTTGTACTCAGGTGCTCCAGGGCCAGTTCATGGAAACAAATCAGTACCTTGTAAATATGCAGCACATTTCACTTGAAACTCTGATATCAAAGTGGTATACAAGTATTAAAATCCCAGTTATGGCGTGTTTTGTGAATAAAGGAACAGCAAAGCAGGAAGCTCATGTTTAGCTACTGTAAAAGACTTTGCAAAAGCTCTGGATAAACACTAAGGAGACCTCAGTAATATAACCCCAACCTCTGAACACAGAATGACAGCAGCTGCATACTTCATTGCTAGCTAAGAATTATTCACCTTGCATCAGTCTAAATGCACAAATGTATTTTCTCTTATACGCCATCTTGTGAGACTAAACACATTTCCTGTGTGTTGTATTTGTGCAGGTAACCTTGTGTTCTTTTTTTCCTCAGTTTATTTCATGGGCAGTGAAGTGAGGAGCTACCAGATCTGCCATATTAATACTCCATGCCCTTCACAGAAATGTACATGAAACAGTAAAGAGCAGCACACCCTTTGCTATACAAACAATAAAATTGTGGTAGGGATAAATAAATAAATAAATATGGAGCAGAATAAGGACAGAATTTCCCCCACATACATTTTTAAAGTATCTCACATCAATTTCCCCATCTAACAGTCTCCTCCAACAACCAGTTAGATTGGCAAGATTAAAATAAAATAAAAAAAACAAAAACAAAGATGGAATAAATTCTATATTGGGGCCTTAGAACCCTTCCTTGGATCATTTTTGACATTCTGAAAAAACAATAAGAACTCAAATTATGGAATTTCCCAAATGGTCATGAGTGTTCCTCATGCAGTCACTGGAACTAATGAGTGAAGTTTTAAAAAAAAAAAAAATCCCTAAAAGTATTTTTAGATTTGATAAGAGATCTCAGATGTTACTAATACTAAGCCAGAGAGTTCTGTCTGAGCAGGCCACAGCTGTTACCACATTACTGTAGATATGAAATGATATTGATGATGCATAGACTGGGACAAGACCCAACCCTTCTCCTTTGCTAAAGCATGTATCCACCACAAAATTGGGGATCAAAGAACAGCTTTAATTCCTCTCCACTTCAATTTGCTCTGAGTTATCAACTCTCCAATCCACCCCTCTTCTATCTCAGAGAAGAGCCAGAGCCATTTTGGAAATATCCTTGTGGTGGATTCAAAGAAAGGAGCAAGGATAGACCAAGGCACATTATCTGAGAAATTCTGAAAAGACAAATAATCTCAGTAGTGGAGTTACCCCACACAATTACTCAAATCGACTCAGGATAGTGTTATGAAATCAAGCAACCCAAAAAAAAAAAAAAAAAAAATTAAAAAATTAAGATAGAACACAGAGAAGACCTACATAGTACTCTCTAAGGCAATATTCTTGTGCTTCATAACTTACCTATGAATTTTACTTTTTTTAAGGATACTTTCTACATTTCTGCAGAAAAGCAGAAAATACTTGTACTTTGTCATCTTATCTTCCCTACTGAAATTTTTCCTTACTAATTGATCTTCAATAATCACTTCAGATTACCTTGATGAGTGATAACCTATCACCCAGACATTAATTTGTTTCATATATTACTATTGAGTTCTAAGATGCTTTTTGAAGCATGAAAATATGACAAATCAGAAAATGACCACTGGAAGCACATTCAACTCTTTAGGATAAGACATAGGACTCGTTTCTCAACAGTCACAGAGAAATTGTTTCCAGACACTTCTGAGACTTCCAACATCTCCTGTATACATCAGAAAAAAACTGAACTGAAAGACAGCATTTAGTTTTGGGCAGATTAAAGGGTACTTTTTCAGATTTTGGTGTGTATTTCACATACGCTGTATGTGTATCTCAGAGCAGATTTGGAAGTGTATTTCTGCTTCTACCAGGCAATCCTTTAAAACTTTACCAGTAACATTTGCTGCTGTGACTGCTGTCAAGTATTTGGTTCTCTGTCAGCTAAGCAGAGCATCAAGTCAAGTTTCCTTGCTTCATGAGGCTCTGTATCATTTATACTCCATTTAAAGTCTTTTCTACTTGTCAATATGATAAGTGGGACAAGAGTGAATGCATGTGAGTGTGTATCTGACGTTTTTTGCAATGGATAATTCAGAGTATCTTAAACATTTTAGGTGCATCAAGTATAGCTTGACACACTGTAACAGTTTTCTTAACAAAAGAGAAGTCAGCAACTCAAAGATGCTTCACTAGTGTAAAAATATCTAAGACTTCTAAGTGGTAAAATTGGTATTTTTGTGTGGATGACTTTTGGAAGCACATTCTTCAGTCCTTTTCTTTTTTCCATTTTAAACAACTTAGGAAACCATGACTGGTTTATTTTCCTTTATTCACTGCAGGCATAACTGAAGGTACCATTTCCTCCTGCCTAAACAGAATTCCTATAGTACTAATTTATATGTCCATTTTCAGAAAGAACAATGATTTCAAAATACAGAATTTGAACTTAGGATTTTTTTGGGTTGCTATGTTGTCTCATTTAACACGAGAACTGTTGAAAAAATAGTCACTAAATAGTTTTTGCACATTGCTGTAGCATGCAACGTTTACTACAAGTGTTTTTTAATTACCTTCTTTTCTAATTTTGGACTGGAACCCTTTCCAGCTGCCGCCTGCCTGTGATGTGTCACCAGTAGGAGACACCGGAGGGAGAGCAAAATGCCAGCTCTGCTGAAATCACTGCCATCAGCTTTAACAAGGGTGTAACATAAGGTCATCTCAAATAGCTGTCACAGCTGCCCTTTTCCTACTCACAGGCACGTGTAAGGGCATGAACTGTCCTGATAAAAACCCTGCTGCCTCAAGTGAGAGTGGGAATGTAAGTTTCTACTAACTTATCCAAGAAATTCTTTTAGTAGAGGTCTTTGGTTTGCTGCTTGTCCTTTTCATTCTCGTTTCTCTGACTTCTTTCCTCATAATGAGACCTCATTCTAACAAAAACCTGACACCATTACAGCTGCTGAGAGGTTTGTGACATTTCCTTGCCTCTGCTGGGCTGAGTTAGGGGAGCTTCAAGGTCATTTGCAAGATAAACCTGATCTTCCCCTACATATCACTAACAGGGATGATAATAGGTTGTGACAGTGAGGTGTCTGCGATAACCCCTTGCAAGATAAAATGCCCACTATTTATTTCTTGACAGCATGACATCACAAAGATATGCCTACAATGAAATGTGCATTATTAAATTTACGTAATACCTACTACTATTGTATCTACTATTTAGATCAATGTCACATATTTAAACATCAGTAGAGGCAGGATTCCAAAAAAAACCCAAGCTTATAAATTATGCTCGTAGAAATCTGTTCCTCTGTATTGCAGTTTCTCATTTTGAAAGGAAAAATAAGTTGAATTGTAGTTGTTCAAATATCTGCTGTTTATAATGCCTCTAGTTTATGAGAGGTCCATTTTTCTGGCTCAGAAAATTCTGCCTTTCTGTTGGTGGTTGTTTTCATTGTAGGTGAACAGCTGTGCATTCATCAGTAGAACCGTCATACCCTTATTTCATGGAGCAGTGGAGACACTCTTCCCTGACTTTGAACTTATAGAAGTGGTGCATTTTTCCTTGTGAACTGAGATTAGGCAAGAAGATTAGCAAAAAGCATCAAAATGTCTATCAATGTAGTGAGAAAAGTACTGAAATAAGATTGAGTTCTCAAGGTTTAGGCCTGTTCTCGTTGCACCTCAAATTGATATGAGGCTTTTCAAAGAAATAAGAACTGTTGCTAGAGAAAGTATTTTTCTCCTTAATAGCACAGATAGGAATTCAGACAGATGTTTTGAAATTTTCTTAAAAATCAATGGTAGCCTCCCAGATCAGGTTTCTTTACAGTTACTGAAGTTTTCTGAATGGTAAAAATCTAAATCAAGTGACAATATGTTCTATTATGACTAATACAAATGTAATGACAGTCTATGCCACAAAAAATATACATAAAATCGTTTTCTACAGATGGATATAAAGTTCACTTTTTCCCCAGCCTTTTGGAATGTGCATTTGAGCTCTTCATCTGGAATTTCTTTAAAGGAAATTGCAAGATCAAGGAATGTGATTGACCTTGACTTAAGGTAGGCATTTAAAATAAATCAGACTAATCACAGTCTGCTTCTCTCTAGCATCCAAATAGGCAATCAAGACAACCAGCTAACAGAATTAACTGATATATTTCAAGCAATTTAAAAGAAAGTAATTTCACCAAGCCTTAGGAGTACAGCCTTTTCAACTCAGTAGTTCTATCAGTCACAGTTTGGGAAGACATTCAAACATATTTTTCAGCTTCTTTCTCAATACTCAGACCTCTTCTATACAATATTACTGTACTGCAAAAAAAAATTTAAATATTGAGATTAATATCTGACTGTTTTGAGCCCTTCTTAAAAGAATGCAGGCTAAGTGTGCTGACTGACAAATTGAATCTGCTGCAATACACAGAATTTTTTATTGTCACTGAAAAATTAAGGGTTATTCCTAATTTAACATTGATTTTCAACATCTGCAGACAACCACTTGGTGAAACAGTCAGCAGCCACACAATGGCTCACAACATCTAAAGGTTGGTATATCCTCCCTGACACAACACCACAAAATTCTTAGGGTTAGAAGGGACCTTAATATCCTCTACTTCCAACCCCTTGCCTTCCACCAAGACAGCAGTCTGGAAAAGTGTATCCAGAGTGCTTGAAACTTGCTCCAAGCTTGAAACTGAGTCTCAGAAGACAAGCAGGATTTTTGGCAGATGGGGATTAGAGCTCTGAAAATCTTGTAGCAAGATATGTACTAACATTATGAATGCTTTGCCATATTTCCTCAGTTTTTTTCCACACTTCATGAATGAATTCTGATTTTTTCTGAGTTCTCTGTGTCATCTATATTAGCTACTATTTCCTTCTTCATAGTGGTCTGGATACCACTTTTATAAAATAAAATGGATGTTTGACCTCTGTTTTGTTTCATTGCAAATTTCTGGTTACATTACAGTGACAGGTTGGAGGGTTTCTTTCTTTCTTTCTTAAAAAATCACCTCTTGGGAAGCTCTGTCTGCTGAACTGCAGTTCATCTCCCCAGTACCACAGACTAATGAAGACACATGCTAAAATCTCTCTTCCACTCTCCACATGAGAAATAATCGAAATGAAAAGTATAATTGCTCTGAACATTTAACAGCCTAAGGTGTGAAAAATTACCCCCCACTTCCAGGATGCAAACCAGTGACAGGCTCTGCTGGCTGAGCCAACCTGGGCTGAGCTGAAAACAGTTTTCTTAGGCCCTGAGAAAAGAAATCCTGGATGAAGAAAGCACTATTTTTCCCCAGAAGAACAAAGTACATTTTTATGACCTTGAACATACTAACAGAAATACAGACCAACGTGTGCAAATTAAAAAACCTAAATCCCAATCAAAACATAACACTTCACTGCCCGTACTTCTTCCTCTGATGAGACAAAGAGATAACAGACAGCATCTGACAGATATTTAGTCACATTTTGTCATGTGTAAAGTCCAGCAGTAGAAAAGTACAGAAATAGGGGTGGTGTAAAAAGAGCCAGGCAGATATTTCCAGCTCTTTCTCTAAAATGGCAATCCAGGGGAAAAGAGTAAGGAGAGGGAAAGAAACTGCTTGCAGTGAAAAGTTTTGTAAAATTACAGATTTTCTAAAAAAAAATAAAGAATAATAATGCCTTTCGACTTGCAGTTAACAATGAAAAAAATATTATATAACTTTGAAAATGCTTTTCTTTAGAGGACATTCTAACATGAAAGACACTGTGTAAAAGCAAAAAAAAAAAAAAAACCAAAAAAAAAAAAAAACCAAAACCAAAAAAAACCAACAAAATCAAAACAACCTCCCCAGTCCACTTCCAAGATGACTTGCCCTTAAATAAACTCAGAACTAAAAGGCTTTAAAGCTTCTACAAGGCTTTCTCTCTTGCATTTTTGCTTCTGCAAAGTGGAGAAGTTGAGGTAAGATTTTGTTTCACCACAACAGGACTTTTCCTGTAATTACAGTTTGTAAAATGCACTCCGCTCTGTAAGATGGACACAAGACCAAAGGTAAATAAGAACTATCTTTACATTTCTCTCTCAATCCTAGACAATTAAAGACACTGATATTTAAAATATACACAATATTAAGTGCAAAGGAAAAAACTGACAAAAACCCAATGTTGTTCTGGGTAATGTACAAACCTAGAAACAGAAAATGAGTACTAAGGTTCTAAATACACTAAAATTTGGCAAAGTATCCAGCAGGGCTTCAGCCTTTTTTTTTGATGGAATTTGTATTATGGGGATAGAATTTTTTCCCTGTCAATAAAAAATAATTAAAGTTGAAGCCTTCCAACAAAGCTCACTTTTAACCTACATTTGAATTTTTTTACTGAAATTTAGGTTCTGGTCTATCTATTCCTCAGGAAACATCCCAATTTGCTGTGGGGAACAAAGATACACCCCAAACCTCAATTTTTTTTCCCGTTGGAGCATGAAACTTCCTTACTCTGTAGTACCTCTGCAGAATGTTTTGGGAAAAAACAGATTTGGTGAATGGTTTTCCTCTAGTTGTCTCTCAATGGATAACTTAGACATTGAATACTGCAGGACCTGACTTGCATGATGCTGCCAAGGTGAGAGCAATCCAATCTTCTGGCTACATAAGTCATGTCAAAGATCGGTCATTTCTGATACCTCAAAAAACCCAAAAACTGCCCAACTCTTTGCTCTTTCAGGGCTTAAGCATTCCAGACTCATAACCTCTTCTGGACTTGACAGACTTCCTAGAAAATAAATGCTGTTTCCTCACGTAAGACTGAGCTGACCAAGGCAGCAGGAAGGGATCTTTGGCCAGATGGGATTTTTTGGAAGGGAGGGTCCACTAAAGACCATCCTTCCCTTGCCCTGGCTGCTCTCTGTGGCACAGGGTACGAGGTGCTGTCCCAAAGAAAAGAGGTACAACTGGGTACACATTTTAGGGGAAGGCAGGCAGAGGCAGGACGATAGAAAGAAAGAGCAATTTGCTTCTCTCTCCATTTCCTCATGGCCAACAGGAAGGTATTAGTTCTGGCAAGAAGAAAGGTCTGCTCTCACTGGGGTATTTCCAACACGTGAACGTTTGCAATGCGGACGAGAATAGTAAAATGCACTGTTCAGAAAGAGGCTCCTTTTCCAGGTAAAGTAATCTCATTTTTACTGCTAATTGCTGGAGTCATGGTGAACAGCGTGAAATTGCACATCAATACCCAGTTTTCCTCCCTCATGGTTTATTTTACTGCTACTGTGCTGCAGTTTTATTAGCACAATTCTTGTAATACTGGACACATCATTGTCA
The DNA here is from genome assembly GCF_017639235.1 of Corvus kubaryi. Lineage (NCBI taxonomy): Eukaryota > Metazoa > Chordata > Aves > Passeriformes > Corvidae > Corvus > Corvus kubaryi. Next base: position 4,472,832 of record NW_024581130.1, read on the forward strand.
CAACATTTTAAGCTTGTGTTAAACAAACACACTGAAGGCCTGTTGATGCCAAACAGAACCCAGCCATTAATTTAAGCTGCAAACTCAAAAAGACAAAACCTAATACCATAATCAGATATTTTTGAGGCAGGATCTGTATTTCTGTTTTGCTGTACCAATAACAAGGATGAAGATCTTTGCTTTACAATATCTAGACTAAGTAGATCCAAATTCTGCAGCCTTTGGAATATATAATTGCATTTTTGATTTTTCAGGACAAAAGCATTCCTGTTACAAAGTGTCAGCCATGAAATACATGAAGAAAAGTGACACAGCAAAAGGAACACGGCTGCCAGGAATTACAACACAGCACCAAGTGTCCTGTTTGGTTTAAGTGCTTTAAATTAGAAATAAGGTGGTGTGAAGTGTCCATGAATTCATAACTCATAAATTTAAAATGAAAAAAAAAAAAAAGGAAAATGTCGGTTACTTTTTTAGGAGAGCAGTCTGAATCTTTTCCAGGGGTGTATTTCGTGTTCAATACAATGCTATGAAGCAGCTGAGCCTAACAACTTACAGACAGCAGAAATTACTCTATATTCGGTATAAAATAAAAAAAGATTGTCTATAGAAATGCTGCTCGGCATTATCATGAGGATGATAGCTATTTTAAAAACAAACAGAAAAATCCTTATGTGGGCATCTTACATGCTTATTTAAAATATTCAGAATGTAAGGTATTGAAGAAATCTCAGCAAGCACCACTAAATTTAAAAGAGGAATATTAAATTCCAGAGCTAAATGGTTTTGTAAGATATTTTTTTGACACTTCAGTTTCGGGAAAGAATTTAAAAAATATGAATGCACCTGAAGCACCTTAATTTATGACAACTCATTCATGGAATTAAACAAAGAATCCCTGGAAGTACCACCCCCATGTGCAGTGCTACAGTATACAATGAAAGCATAAACCAATTTAGAAAGTCCACGCTTTCCCTTAGACAATGAGTATATATCAGCTTTATCTTGACCGTGCAGCGTGTCAGAAAGCAAAACAGCAGCAAAAGAAAATGAAAGAAATCTGTCATGGTGGTTGTAAGTCAGTCAAGAGTAAAGACGGATGGATGGGAGCGAGTCTCTTTGCAATGACCCTTCTTCAGACCCTTCTGCCACCATCACTGATGTAACTCTATTCTGCCCCAAGACAAATGATTGTCACTGATAAGATGAAATAAATAGACAATCATCTACCTGATTGAGATTCCTGATTGAAATTCCCTCTACTTTTTTTCTTTTTTGGTGGCACTGTTTAATCACTGATTGATTGACTGATTGACTGATTTGAAAGCAGGGTCAGTTTCTGTCTTTGCTTGGGGTTATCTTCCTGACAATGTGGGCTCAACCATAGCTGGAAGCATCTGAGATCTTCTGACCTGTATTAAGATTTGAAAGTCTTGCATTCCTGATTCTCATAGTAATGAGCTAGCTAGGTACAAACAATGCTCATTTTCTGTACAGACAGATACACTCCACCCTCATTATAAAACTATTTTCAAAAGCCAAGCATATTGAATGCTATAACAGCAATGCCAGCTCTCATGATTTAGTCATGAGGCACACGAGTTTTTTGTTTAAATTTGATGTTCTCATGATCTCAATATTTTTCATGCAAATCTTGTTATTTCTGCATCCTTTCACACTCTGGCTTAAATTGCTTGTCAATTGTATTGCGCTCCTTGAGTGCAGTGCTTCTGAGATCCAGTGGTATGATTTTACACATCTATTTATAACTATTTGGCTTTTTAACTCTTAAAAAAGATGTAATACATCATCCAGAATCTCTTAACTGAGCCAGATGAGTTGGACGCAATATTTTGGCTTTGTTTGGGGGAACACTAATGCAGAAAGAGTTTAATTATCAGTATTGAAATTGGCCCAACTGCAGGGCTCAGAAGAACTGATAAGAGTAAACAGAACAGAGAGACAACATATAGGAAGTTAATAACAGTGTTGTGTTTCAAATATATCTCATTAGAAAGAGAGAAAAATGCATTTTTTCCTTACTACCTCAAAGCAGGAAGGTCTCTGGTTCCTAAATTAGCACCAACACCTTTAGCTTCTACTTTTGGAAATTCTCTCTCCCTACCCACCCATCCTGCTGGGTTGGTTCCTTTACTCTGAAACATCACAGTCTTTCCTGTCTGTGAGAGTAAGATCATAGCTCATATGCCTAAGTCATGGCAATATTTTTCCCTCTCCAATCAAGGGGTCATTAAAGGACTCTAAGAATCTGCACGTGTGTTCATATGCTCAGGCTGAGTCTAATTAAAACCAGTTAGAGCTGACCAGGATGGCTCCAAGAGCTCGTTCTCCCAGAAAACACTGGCAGTCAGCACAACTCTGCATTAAAGAAAAAAGAGAAACAGAAGTTTCATATATACACACTCACACACACAGAGCCCCCCACAATAAATCTTCCTCTCCCATAGAGCAAACATCTTTTTATTAAAATTCTCTAAAGTAATTCAATCATTGATGAAAAGGAGGACAGAGCAAAACTAAAAAGCAGTAAAATTGCTGAGCATCAACAAGAGGTAAAATATGTCTTGTTTACATATGAGCCAGAACAATTATTCCATAGAGTCCTTGTAAGCTTGTCTAAGCACATTCTTTGTGCAGGTAGAGAGAAAGACAAATAGAATATTAAATCAAAGCACATATCATACCCCTGTTTAGAGGCAGATTGTCCACTGGATAAGCCTAGGAAAAGTTGAGTACATCAGGAAAAATCTTTGTCTTTCACTGCAGTTTTGGAAATAACGAAGGTTAGAAATTATAAACCTAAAGCAGGCAGAGATCGGCTCAATTTGTTCCTGAGAAGAAGGAAAAGGCACAAAGTCTGGACACATTAACTTAACTTTGAATAACTTCCATGAAAATGTTTTGTTTGGAATAAAGATGCCAATGGTCCCTTCTCCAGGGTTTTTCATATGGGCAGGCAAAAATGACTTTTTTGCGGCATACCCAGGGCACACAGCCTAGGCTTGGAATAGGACTTTTTCCCACAAGAAAGGGAGATTTAGAAGGAATGAGAAGTGGGTGACCAGAAAACAGGAGAAAACCCTGTGAGTATCAGGGTATTTGCTCCTTCCACCACTGGAGCTACAACGGGGTAAGAGGAGTGATGGCCCTGTCTCTCCTTTCCTCAGGCCCCACTTTTTTTTGTCAATGCCAGCAGTGCTAGAAGCCCAAGGTGATGCTGTTCTGGACTGTGACACCTTTGCTGAGGCAGAGAGATGGCCCCCATAGGCCCCTGGATGCGTGGCTCTCCTCTGGCTCTGCTGGAGGAGAAAAGGGAGGTGAAAACCCAGCTGCCTTCATCATCCAGGAAAGAAATAGGACAAAAGCAGAGCAATGTAGCGTGACGAAGAAGGGGTGCCTGCTCAGTGAGCTGGGACAAAGCCTTGTAGAAATCTGTCAGAAATATCATAAGGAAAAGTATAGAGTTATTACCATTTCTATAGTGCTTAGGATCCTCTGGTGGCAGAACATTTTCAATGATTGTTTCTGTTTGGTGGAATCAATTATCTCCTGATAGATTCTCCTTCCAAGCTTAAGATTGCATTTAAAAACTCATCTGCTTTCTGAATTCTAATTGGATATGTTTTGAACTGTAGATTTTTGGGGTGAATATTTTGCTTATGAGTCTCTTTATATTTCAAAGTGGTTGCCAAGCCCATTTACGTGTCTGCATGGCAAAAACTGTTCTACATGCAGTACACAATTTAACTTGGGTATCTGGTTTATTAAGCATGGTTTGATATGCTATCAAAGTGAGAAACAAAAAGACAAAGCTGAGAAAAATGATGATCATTAATGTTTATGTATTTTTAGTGTCACACTTGTGCCTTGGAAGTTTGATTTATTATTTCAATAGATACTCAGACATGCTAGAAATAGTATTATTATTAATTGTATTTCAGACAACAAAGTGAAAATGGAGGGGGAAAACTGGGCAATAAAGAAGAAAATTGCCCTGTTTATTTTTTCATTGTTGAATCAAACAGTCTTATATGTAGCTGATATTATATGTGTGTAATACAATTCCTTCTGAAGGATGCTTAAATGCTTCATAAAATAAGTAGAAATCCCAAATGACATACTAATGCCTTCCTTACTCAAACAAATCACTTGAAAAGTTCGTGGGCCTTTGTCTGGCTAATTAGAGAAAAAACCATCTGATCAGGACCTTATTCTGGAAGAGGACACCAAGCTTGGCCTGTTTGTGTAAACCTGGCTCACAGGAGATGCTGTCACACTGGAGTGAGGTGTGCCTGGCCTTGTCAAAGAGCACTGACTGAGAGGCAATTTGGAGCCCAGGTGAAGCTGCAATTGTGGACAAAGCCTTCCCACCATCTTCAAACAAAAAAAAAGCTGATTGCCTTTCTCAGCTCCATGCCTTTTCTTCCTTCAATGGCTCTGCTGACTCCCAGAGAATAACAAGAGCTACATCTGTGTGAGTCTGCTTTTGAAGGCCGCCTTGGAGCTGGAGTGGATTGAAGCTGAAGCATTCAGACAGTCTGTAGGTATCATCTGCAAGGAATGTGTTATGGGGAACACTCAATCCCTAATTAATGCTGCATATGCATTTATTTTACAGCTGCTGAATTTATTTACAGCTACTGAAGTGCAAGGTTTGAGGTACTTTCAAGTACGGATAATTTAGAAGTGAAAAATTAATATGAAGATGGAAAGCAGTCTTGGGGTTTACAACAGGTGGCTGAGGACATTGTGTGGCTTAAGTTTTCCATTTATGCTGATGCAATTGTCCCCTGGGCCACCTGAGCTCCTATTTTTCTATGATGTATTACTAGTAAAGCTTTAAAGAGTTTCAGAAAGATCAGTCCTAGTTGCAATCACTGTTCTCTGTAACTATGGGCATTGGTACCTATTCTGCTTTCAGGTCTTCCTCCCACTGGCATTTCCATGATGTTGCCTGTCCCCAGAAAACCCCATTTAGAAATCATCTTCCTTTGCAAACTTTTCTTTTTTTGCAATAACATTTCTCCGCACAAATATTAAGCTGTGAGCAGCAGATTATTTGCAAAAAGCAAATACAAAAGGGAAGAAACCACAGCTAAAGTAAATGATATAAGTTTTCTCTGGAATGGCATGCTGTTTTTCTTTCTAATACCTGTCTCTCTCATAGAAACCTTTCCACAGTCCCTGCTTCAGAATGTTACGATATAACACAAAGACTGCAACACTTTATTAAGAGATAAAGGGGTTGATTTGGATTTTTAAGTCTGGGATTCGAATTGGAAGATTTGTTTTCAGATTTTCCATTTTCCTTAAGTGATGTACACTTCATAAAACTCTTAAGTGAAGTACACTTAGCAAAATCCCTGTAAACTGATGGCAGTCTTAACTTCAAAACCAAACTGATATTACAGGAAAAACAGAAAAAAATGGTTTTTTAGAAAGAAAAGAAAATACTCCCTATTTGGAATCCTAATTTGCTCTTTTTTACTAATCTACAGCTGATTATGTGCTATGCACATTCTACAGTACTTCATCTCAAAAAAAAATAGCATTGATGACACATTTGTTAGCAAACATCTGATGAAGGAAAAATAATAATCTTCTTAATGCAACAAAGCACTAAAATATTTCTGACTTGAAAAAATTCATTTAAAATTAATGTCCTAAAACCCAGACAAATCAATGTTCCAAGCATATCAGAAAGTCAGAAAATGTTTTTGCCATTTGAATGCAACCTTGCCCCTGCTGCTTTATGTACTCAGCCCCTCAGACCCCAGGACATGCCCTCACCACTCACCACCTCCTCTTCAGTGCTCAGGACAAAATTGCACCTAAAGGAAATGACAGTGCAGCTGTTTGCCGATTATGAGGTACTTTGGCACATCTCAAGATGAGATGAAAATCTTCCAGGCTGCCTGAATAAGGGTTTTATTACTTCCCAGACCTTTCCTCTACAGCATAATGAGAATAAAAGCTTCTGAGATGCACTGATTTTACCTACGATACCATAATGCAGAGAAAAGAGCTCCTCTTTCTTTAACAAAAAACCCAAAGATTTCACAAAAAAAAAAAACAACAACAAAAAAAAAAAAGTGGGGAAAGGAACTAATATTAGACAAAAAGCTATTTTCCTTGGTCAAAAAACCCCAAAAAACAAAACAAAACAAAAAATCAGAGTTTGAGCTCACAACAGATTTCAGGCTTGAAAAATACATTAACCTAGTGAGATGTGGAACCTCTAAGGTTGTTCATTACTGGCATTTAAAGCTACTTTCAAGCAACACCTGGACGTGAGTAAGCACTGTGATCAATGTTAGCAGTGGTGGGCAGTTTTACAGAAAAAAGAAAAGCCATTTGAAAGCCACAAACTGCACTATCATCAAACCAGTAGGAATAACCTAAGTGCCCCAAAATATTTATTATGAATTCTAGGACTCTTCTATAGTTGATCCAATGCTCATTGTCTGATTCCAGATACAGCTTCTGTTCTTTAATTATCACAATATTATTAGCAGCTTTACCATTAATTATTCTAAATATGCTTTTCAATATGTTCCTCTTTGTCTTGCAGTGTTTTTAAATCTGCTTATACCAACGTTTTCTAAAAGTCACAATTTCCCTCTACCAATAATGGGAGTCCCAGGATGCAGTCATTTGTCTAATGCATTAAATTTGAGGATGAAACACTTTGTTTGTTTTCCCATTTGGATTACTGTTTGAAAAGTCCAAGCTTTCTGCAGTGTTACTGAGACTCTGAAGTCACTGCCAAAACTCAAAGAAGCCGTAAGGTTTTCTATTTTCCATGTAGCCAAAAATACCTGATAAACCATTTTTTCCTATACAGCTGTCATTATGCCCAGGAAGAACTTGCACTGAGATCTAATTAATATCACTGCTTCCAGATAGTGATGCTTAAACAGAGATTAAAATTGCTTAAAGATGAGTATGAACACTATTTCACAGATGGGGGGAAAGAATTATTTGATTAATTGGTTTGCAGAAGGCTTCGCAAAGAGAAGGAAAGATCAAATTTATCTGATTCAGGTCCCAGTTATTTTTATACTACTATCATACTTTTGCCTATAAATATATCTATGCACATGTATTACACACACACGTATCTCATTTAAGATAAAAAATGTGTTCCAGAAGAATACTGTTCTTAAAGCAACTACTGTTCACATATATATCTTGTGCCTCAAACTGTGGGAGTAACAAGTGTAATTTTGGAATCTAAATATCATGGAATGGCTTGGGTTGGAAGGGACCTTAAACATCATCTAGTTCATGGACAGGGATACCTCTAACCAAGCCGGGTTGTTCAAAACCCCATCCAAAACCCCATGTAGCACAAGTCTTATCTCATAGGAAAAAAATAAGCACATGGCAAAAGAGAAATGCATCCTGTGAGCAACACATTCCCAACACCCCATTCCACCAGCCTCAGATTCCTGTCAGGCACCATATATCTAAACTGTATTTTCAAATACAGGTACACAGAGGTACAAGCAGGGAGAAAAGAAGGAAAAGGTACAGTCCAAAGCTACCTTTTCCAAGTTAGAACATTGAAGGGCATTTTCAGGATGGTGACAAATTCCTCCAGAAGGAAGTAGGACAGTGCATGTGGCTTCGTACACATAAACATGTATTTCTTCAAGCATACAGAATGCTAGAGGAGCCATACTGCCATGGGGAATTTGGTACCAGGAATCACCTATTAATTGTTAATTGGTTTTGTGCTTTATATGGTGGTAGAAGAGCAGCAGTTTTCCATGTAACCCACATTGCAAAGAAACCTTTCAGAAAACAGAACAAATCACCAACACATTTCAGGATCTTTTATAATCCAGCCAGAAGATGGGGACAGTCATAATTTGTGCAGTCTGGGGAAGGGTCTGGAGCATATGTCTGATGAAGAGTAGCTGAGGTTGTTTAGCCTTGAGAAAAGGAGGCTCAGGGGGGACCTTATCACTCTCTAAACTCCCTGACAGGAGGTCGTAGCCTGGTGGGATCAGTCTCTTCTCACAAGTAACTATTGACAGGACAAGAGGAAATGGCCTCAAATTGCAGCAAGGGAAGGTTTGTTTGGATAACAGAAGAAAATATTTCACCATAAGAGTGGTCAGACTTTGGAACAGGCTTCCCAGGTTTGAAAGATGTGAAGATGTGTTTCTTGGCGGCATGGTTTAATGGTGGGCTTGGCAGTGTTAGATTGGTGATCTTAGAGGCTTTTTCCAACCTAAATGATTCCATGATTCTCTCTCCAAAGCCATTTGATAGACAGAGTGCAAAGAAAAAGAACAAACAAAAAACTAACCTCTTGCCAGTCCAAAAATCTTTACATTTAGAATGAAGTTCAACATGTAAGAAACACAGATGGAAAACAAACAAACAAACCAACCAAAACCCAACAACAAAAAAGAAAAATGCTGAGTAGATCCAGAGGACAGATTTAATTTCCCATCTATGTGACTGCTGAGCTGATGCATCTTTTACTCTCACATAATTGTTTGTTTGCCCATAGCTTCCAAACATCACTTCATTTATTGAGTCAATTTGTCAACTTGGGTCATGTTCAGACATAAATCTGTGTCCTATACCAACACTGCTAATAGGCTTAAAGCAAAGTAATGAATGCTGAACTTCCAGATGAGTATCAAGAATACAAAACCCCTCGAAACAGCTGGATGTGCGTGTACTTGATGAGAAAATAATGCTCTGAGACACAATAATCTTTCCTGTTAGTAACTCATTCCACAAGCCTATTGAATTTTGAGTTGTCCTTATATTTCAGTGTCTTCTCATGTGTAATGCACACGAGAATTCCACACTTGAATTCCAGATGGACATCCAAATCATCTGATATATTTAAGCCATAATTTTGAGTTTCTTAAACAAGCTGTTCCTCACAATGAATTTTTTTTACAGCATTACTTGGAGCCTTGCAATAAACTCCAGGCTATACTTTCTAAATTCAGAATTTAAGTTGATCTCCCAGAATGTTCTTGTAAAACTTAACACACACAAAATAAATTTGAGTACTACCTTTTTTTTTGGTCGATACAAATGCATATTTTGTACACATAGAAAAATCATTAGTCCACAATTTGTGGGAGAAGTTTCAGATATCACATCAAACAGTTACCAGTTTACTTAATTGCAGCCTGTTCTTCAGCTAGTGAATCATAACCTCTGTTATTCCTGTCCATTAAGAGAAGTCAATATATTCTTGAAGGCACATGCGAAGCAAAAGCTGGCATAACTCAATGTAGTAAAATACCTGCAACATTATGTTGCAGCCATTATATTTCAGCCCTTTGTGCCAGTCACAAAGTTTTCTGATTTGGGGCTCAAGCTGGAAAATACGTCACTGGTGTCTAATGGGAACAACCTCTTCCCAGATTATGCAGTCACCCAGACCCTGCCAGCACCATTGAGGAAACCATCAGAACAATGCTGCTGAAGTGTAGTGTCACAGCACTCACAAGATGCACACAGAAGGGGTAGGTCTGTCTGGAGTCTTTTGTCTCGTTTTACCAAAACAGCTTGATGCAACGGGGAGTGTTGAATAAAGGTACCATTACTTTCAAAAGCAAGTGTTCGGCCCTTAAAAGAGAAGACAGAGAAACGGGGGTGAGTGGCAAATCTACCTCCTGCTAAGCAAAATAGATTTTTGAGATTCATCTGCAATGTGTAGTCTGAGGTTCTGGTTTTTGTGTTCTCCACTCAATGTGAGAGAGGCTCAGACTGTCCCAAAGCCTGTTCCTTCTGCCAAAATCAGAACAGTGCACTAAAGAGTTTTGCTCTCTGTGAAGGAGCTCATTTTTGTCCCTACAGATCTTCAATCCCTTTGCACTCCGGTAGTGTATCTAGTGAACTGGAACCTGTAACAGCTTCAACAGATGCAGCATAGCAAGACTGAGCAAGAAGCAATGTTTGCAGCCAGCAGGGAATTAGAGGAAGGCTGAATACTACACTGGGATGAGACTGCAATTTTTAAGTAAAAATATCAGAGATAAATTATGGGATAAATTGAACATCAAAGAATAAAACAAACAAAAAAAAACAACTTCTTTTTTTTCCTTCAATTTTGTTTTAAATGGAGAAACAAGGAAGCCCTGATATGGTATTTACTCCTTCACCTGAGTCATAAATCATTTGCATCTTAGACTGAAACCATTCCTTTGGTACTCTTTGGAGGAAACAAAGTTCCCAAAATGCTGCCTGGTGGTATGTTTCACGTATCTCTAGAACACAAAAATTACTCAAGTCCTTACTTCAGTCAGATTGGAAATGTCAGTCTTTTACTTTAGCATTCTATTTTAACACACACTCCCTTTGTCTTTCAAATAAATATATCTCCTCCTAAAATGAATCCACAGAAAAAGCACAAAAACAGCCAGTCATAAAAACATCATCAAGACACAAAAGTAATTTTTTACTTTGCTCCTACACACCCTTCCTCTTAATTGTTCCTCTTGCACCTTAAAACTCCACGGGAACAGATCAGCCACTGTTTTTGTATTCGTGCAGCACTTGGCTTCACGGTTTCAATTGCTCCTTTTCCACTAAGGTAATGTCCCACCTGCTGAAAGATCTGTAACTCAGCATAACAAAAGTCAAAGATGCAATCACTAATCTTCTCCATTGCAACATTTTGTGATTCTGCATCTGGAGACAGGTATTGCCCTTACCTACTTTATGAATCCTTCATCTTTTCAAGCAGAGGACAGAAGGTCAATGTCACTGCTGCTTTGGTCTTTTGACATAAGAAGGCTCAGAAAATATTTCCACTACTGCTATCCCCACATATGCTTTGGAGGACACCTATAGCTGTTGAGTGATCTGGATGGGTCTCAGAGAAAGCACACTGTGTATTTATGCGCGGAGTTTACATTAGAATGATACATAAATTCCTGATGGCAGAGTTGCTTGGTTGACATTTTTCACAAAGGCATCCCCAGGCTTTTCTTCCTTTGCTGCTTAACTGTCTAGAGTTTTGCTTCAAACACTACAATGAAATCCTGAATATTCTGTTAGGTGTGCAGAAGTCCACTAGAATCAAGTGGATTCAGTATTTGCAGGAATAAAAACAGAAATGGCATTGTGGCACACAGTCTCCTTTTCAGGAACCACTATGGAAAAGGCACTCATGGCAATTTGTAGCATAAACAAAGGCTCTACGAAATAAAAATAAAACAGAGTCAAATTCTCAAGCAGCAAGGTGTGCTGCTGAAGCCTTGTTGTGTACATCAGTTACAATCAGGAGGTCAGTTTATCACGCTGGTCCATGAACGAGAATGGGAACTGTTCAATCCGAGTACATTCCTGTCTTGTGCTGTTCAAAACATCAGTTACACAACAGCATTAGAGACTTTTCATACTGACATTAAGGCTGTAGAGTAGGAGGAAAACTTTTTATTACATCACCTGTACACACGGAGCAATGTTTGTAATCTGACCATTATTCTACAATTCACGTGTCTTGCCCAACTAACTATTTACATACATTGCCCTAGCTTTGTCTGGTGTTTCAAGGACAAATGTTATAGTTCTTAGTGACCTTGTCTACCCAGATAATCTTGTGCAAAACAGCTGCAAAGCATTTTCAAAAGAGAATGGTATATTGCTAACCTTGCTATAAGAAATAGCAAGACATAAAGCATTGGAACATCTAGCACAAGTTTGTTTTTTTGCTCTGGAAAACACCAGCAGCTTCCAAGCCAGCAACACACTGACTAGCAACAGAAAACCTGAGCTGGAAGAGAGGGCTCATTGTTTTCATTCAGATTATAACACTAATTAAAATTCTATATTATGCATTTACATTGATTAGTTATGCACATCTATTATAGGCGACAAACTTTTTCTAACTAAGTACTCTGCAAGCACTTACCGAATAAAGAAAACTTGAAAAGACTGTCAAGTTGGACAATAAATTATTTTGCTGAGACAAGAAGGCAGGAAGAAAAGATCTGAGAGATAAGAAAGAGAAAGGGAACAAAAGAGTGATGGCAGCTGGAAAGGAGGAGGAAGCAAACAGCAATCAGGATCACGATGAGAAGGAGGAACAGGAAAAGCAAGTACAGAAGTTTCTCACAGCATTAGGAGAGCAACAGTGAAAGAAGGGAAGATCTGTGCATTTGAGTTAAGCACTTCTAATCTGAAGCCTCATTTTTCCTCAGTGACTCTAGGGGCACCAGAGACTTAAATGTCATGCCCAGAGGAGCTCTGGCATAAAGAAAATGTAAAAATGGTGCACTGCTCCAGAGAAGGAGCCCTGCAAAGTGAGCAGCCGCTTGACTACAATGATTCTGCTGACTGAGGCACTGCTCCTAAATAAATAAATAAATAAAGTTATGTTTTAGCAACAACAAAAAATAGTCTCTGGATTCAAGAATCTTTTGTTTTTAGAGGGTGTCCCCAAATTAACAGCCCTGTACACAGCTGGTTTAATACTTTTAGGTCAAGTATTTCAATGACCTCTTCTCTTTTGGGAGAAAAGTAGCAACAACAAGGCATGATGTTTAAACATCTGCTGTATTCCACATAATTATACTGATGATGCCATGAAAAACCAAAGTGTCTTATTTTCCCTCCAAAGTTTCTCTTGCCTTTGGCTGATTTGGTCTCTGTTCAGCTGGTGTATGAGATGGACCATTACAAAGATCTTTGCTGTGGGGCTCTTCAAAGCACAGCAAAATGTTTCCATCTTTATGACAGTTACCTCTCAAAGAATCATGAGTTTCCTGCAAATCTTTTAAATATGGAAATTTTCCTCTCTACAAATTATGAATGAAACTAACTTTTCTTTTTCCCCTCTCCAACTGACATCCTCCGTTTCCTTTTATGAAGTAATTTGATTTTACACGTAGATACAGTACTTCTCTAAAGCCACTTGTAGATCTGGTAGGAAGCATGCCAATTTCATTTTTCTAGAAACTGAAACTAGCAGTGAATATTTCAACAGGAGTAAAAAAATATTGCAGTAAGCATCCATTCTTGTCAGACCAATTCTGCCCTTCCTTTCCCTTTCCCCAGACGATTACCAGTTTACACTTGACAAGTTTGCAGCAAGAGCAGATACACAATCAGCTGAATTCTGTCACCGGACAAGGCAGAGTAACATACTTAGGACTACCTATGACAACCTAGATATTATAATCAGCTATCATGCTTGGATATTTCACAAATATTTCACTGCAGTTGCTTAAAAGCCAAGAATAACTTGCAGAGGGATGTGGATACCGACAGCTAAACTGGTCTTCCAGTTTTCTTCTGCAGGTGAATAGTCCACATCAACCACAGAGTAACCAAAAAATGTGCACCAATTGGTATCTCACACAGTTTGGCCTGTGAGAACTGAAGAAATGTTGTCAGTGTGTTGTACATGTGTGACACCTCACATCATGCACTCATGCTCTCCATCCTAGGCTCGAAAGGAAAGCTAAGGTTTTGCAAGCTGGGCTGCTGTCTAAGCTTCATTTCTCAAACAACTGGATATATCTGGTGTTTCTAAAGGCTGAGCTGAAGATAGTATTATAATTTTGCAAATGTTTCTGAACCCCAGTTCCAATTTACATTCCACAAATAACACGAGGAGCTCCTCTCCTCTTAATATTAATAACACTTCTGTTTTCAAACAACACCTCACCCAAGCAAAGCTTTGTGGGGCTGGGAGCTTCATGTGAGCTCTTCTGTTCCTTGGATTAGTCAGGCTATGGGGCACAAATTTGCAGAGCTGGAGTTACCAAGAAAAGTCAGGAAAACAGGAGATGGATACAGGTCAGGAAACAAAAAACACAACAAAGAAAACCTATAGACAGGATTAATAGCAGCTTTCTCCTCACAGCCTTGAAAGTATCATCACATGGCAAAAACACATAGTCATGGTATATTACGTACTGATACTTTAGAGATAAGAAAAAATACCTATAAATACTATCCCCCCACCCCCAATTTGTTACAGAAATATCTACAAAACATAAGGTGATAGAAATATTTCCCAGTAATACATACATTAATGGCTAACATTCAAAATGCCTGTGTTTATTTATATATAAATATAACATATATACCACTTTTACCACTGCCATCTTTGCTCTATTGGTAATTATCAGTAAGGTTGCCTTCTATTTATTCTGGCAATGTTGCCATCTCTTTGTCCCATCAGATGCTGAGCAGCCACGCCCAATCTCCTCTCTCTGAGTTTACTGGCACACTTTGATGGCAGAGCAGTTACTCCTGTTTTTACTGATGATAGTAGGAATAGTGCTGTTAGTAAGCTGGCGATGAGCTGGAGAGGCAGAATTAATACCCTTAATGCCAGCACTTTATTCACTGCTATCCCACCAGAGATCCCTGACATGCAACATCAGTATGTAGGGTCATTATGTGGACAAGCCCACAATCCCATAAAATATAGCAGTGGTTAAACACACAAAGGGAATAGAAGAAACAAAAAATGACAGTTCATTGTCTGGAGGTGACTGTTGGATCTTAGTCTTGCAGGCTGCTCCAGATGGGGAGACTTTTGCCTTTTTTAAGTTATATCACTGCAATGGTTCCCCAAATACATGTTCCCAACAGGTATAGTTTAACAAATTTATTTATCTAGCCCCGAGTAGTTTTATTAATGACTATAGAGACTTGCGAGAGAAACCCTCTTTCTTTACCATTGTGCCATGAAAGCAATACATTCCAGCTTAAACCACATGGTCACATTGCAAAAAAGGACCACATGCTGCAAAATCTGTCACTTATTTGGTAGACAGTGTCTGTAAAGTACCTATTGCAAAAAAGTATAGAAAACAACCACAATCTACTCTTTTATGGCTCTTAATCCTTGTTTGAGTTCATTGCTACAGGCCTGCTTCGCACTAATGGGGACTTCTACAAATGAGTAGATTCTCTGAATTCAAGAGTAATTAATCTAATGGGACTACTAGTGCTGGTATTAGAGCAGTAGCAATACCAGATTTGCACATAAGCCGTATATTTCCTTGCCATTCTATGAGCTACTTGTTCCCAAATGAAAACTCTTGGTAGTCTGTGTTTATTTTTGTTTTGAAGTACTTCATAATTTGTTTCATTACAGACACAAAAGCTTCCCTAGAAAGCAAAAACATTCGTTTATTTTAATTGACCCTGCCTTGAAATCATCATAGGATTTGTTTGTTGGCCAGAAACATTTCAACATGCGTGTGATTACAAAGCCAGCTGAAAACATGGATCTGAGAGCTTTTTCTCCAAGGAAACCATTTTTATTTTAAAAAACAAACTCCTCTCCTCCATTCAGATTCTTTGAAAATTTTTTTTTGGGCCTCCAAAATTGTTGCAAACTGTCTACTTCGTGGTGCACACAGTAGTTTTCCAATAGTAAGAGTTATGCCATTCATGTGGAGAGTACATGTACCGGGTACAGGTGTGGAAGTGAGAAACAAAACAAAACAAACCCCAATCTTACCAAATCAAATCCACCAAACAGACTCATCACTATTAATTGACTCTGCTGTGCATGTAGCAATTAATGCAACCCTGTGCTACTGCTCTGTAAGGGCTATTTGTATACTGTGACACACTGAAATACTCTGCTGAAAAAGTAGAAGTCTAAAACAACAGCAAAGCCCAGTTTCACCAGCCAGCTCTTGTCTGCCTTTGTTAGCATCAGCGAACTCTAAGAAGGACTGACACCTTTATGTGATGCAGAGAATTAGGACCAAAACGATCCTTCCACAACCTGACGTGGTTTTACACTCTGAAGTACATTGACCCTTTTACATTTGTTTACCATTTTGACCTTTCTAAATTAAGCCCGTACTATTTTTTTTTCTTGTAGACAGTGAAGCACACAAAAAAAATAATGTGAACTAGGTACAAACTGATCAAATATTCATTAAGAGCAAGACAAATAACATATCAAGTTAAATGCACTATACCATTAGATGATTTAAACAACTGCTCCAGTAAATTGTACTTCACACTGCAAAAGTAAGACTAAATAGATGGAACCACCTCCCTGAGAAGTCAGAGCAAGCCAAGTTTTGTATAGCTGATATTTCTGTATTTGAGAATCTCATAGTAATGTAATGCATTAATATCTAATACACACAATGCCACTTTAAACCTCTGAGAATAGAAAAAAAAGGTGAAGAATGTGACATTTGTTTAAGAGAATCAATACAGGTCAGAGCTGTTTAAAATTGTTACTAATCACCACATTATCCATGTAAATATGCAGAAATAATGTCACAGTTTGACAAAACGTAGCTGCAACACAGTCAGTGGAGATCAGAGAGAAAGGGCTGCTGTCTATCATATTTTTCCTGTTTTAGGAAATGAGAAGTCAGGTACCAGCATTAGCTTCCTGCCGTCAGTATGCCCACATAGAAGCAATCAGGAATCAGAGATTAGAGTTCAATTAATTTAAGAAGCCAAAAGCAGGACTGTAGGGTCCAAGAAGAATCCCACCATCTGTTTGCCACTGCAGAGTAGAAGTCCTAGTGCAGAGTAGAGGCACCATCTCAAGACCATTGTTCCCAATTCCCTTTGCCAAGATATAAATAGCAAGGCTTGGACAGGCCCAGTAAGGGATATCCCCATCAGACAAACCAACATAGAGCACGTAATCCCCAAGATACCATTTATTGAAATACAATCAAGGAGGTACAAAATACAATGAGATAAATCCATTTTAAGTATGGTTCCAGCCCCTCGAAGATTTAATCAATCAGTCTAAGTTTGAGAAATTACAATGGGTATATAAGGTCATGGTCAACCATTTATCTAAACCACCTCTGCTCTGAGTGTGGGAGTGGTCCAGAAGAACTCCAAAGGTCCTTCCCATCTAAATTAGTCTATGTATCACCCATTTTTGCCTCATCCAACACTACAAACAGAGCATCAGACTTCCTCCCTTTTCCTATTGCACTATCTGAGCTAAGCCTGCTACATTCGCTCCCCATACTGGTTTAAAGATTAAGGTCATCCTTGAGAATTTTTTCACAAGCTTCCCAATTTGCCATCCAAAACTCAAAACGCAGTAAAGCAGTAACTGTAGCATGAAATTTTGACAGACAATTTGGAAAAAATATGTCTTCACAATACTTAAACCCTGAGAGTTTCAAAAAAATGACGGAAACACCACTTCTTAATGAGATGGACAATGAAAATTTCAATGGACTTTGCATTCATGAGTTAATGACTATACTATGTCTGAGACTCCCGTCATTTTGTCTGATTGCTCCTATTTCTGTCAATTCAATTTGTCCTCATGACTTTGTGCAGGAATTATGACAATTTGGAGGCAAATGGGCTTGAAACAGGAACAGGGTGACACTGCTTTCCTCCCTGCTAGGACAGCCTTAAAAAGAACCTTGCACTTGCCTATGAAATTTGCCTGTGCTGGATTTGCCAGCAGAGGATCTTGCTCCCTAAATTTCCTGTCACTGGCTCCTTTGATAATGTGGTGACTGGCAGCATACCCTCATGGTCATGACTTCCACAGTGTAGCACATTTCCAGCAGGTTTTTAGATGCAGGATCCCCAGCATCCAAAGGCTCAACCACTCCTTGGTTCACAGACTCTGCATTTGAATGGTCACACAGTACAGAACTGAAATCTTCTTGGAATTGAAACAGGATACCTGCTCAGAAGTAGAGCTTATCGAGTCAGCTGCAATGCCATTCTAACACGATTATCACACTTCCTGGACTGGAGCAGGTATTGCCACACACTCCTGTGTATGAGTGTAGCCACACACATTCCAAACTCTTAGAACTAGCCCAAGACTGTTTTTTCATTTCTTTAGTACACACTGTACCAAACACTATAAGCCAGTTCAGAAAAACATGATTTCTCAAGATGTTAACCCTTAACTTTTTAAATGTAATTCAATCACAGCAAAATAACAGACAGCATTATATTTCACTAGTATAAATAAAAATAATATGAATGAAGGCACTATTTCTTCTGGAAAAAGACTGACAGCAAAAAAACCCCAAGCTTGTGACAGGCATGTGACTCACATTCCTTTGAATGAAGTGTTGTTAACTGTGTTGAAATCAACATTTCTTTAACCAATAAGGATTCACCTTAGAGAGACAGACAACCCCACTGAAGTCATCCTAGATTTACAAAGTTATGAGATCAACATCAATGAAAAAAAAGGGTTTATAGTAACATTACTCAGAGGCAGGCTTTTACAAAAGCAATGTCCAGCAGAAGATAACAACTGCAGACAGAGCAGAGGGAAGAAAAAAAAAAAAAAAAAAAAAATCTGACAGAACTGAGTAAGACACGAGATTTGTGGAGGTATTTTTGAAAGAGGAGGCACTGGAACAGATTGCCAAGAGAACCTGCAGATGATCCATCCCTAGAAGCGTTCAAACCCAGGTTGGATGGGGCTTTAACCAGCCTGGTCTAGTGGAAGCTGTCCCTGCCCATGGAAATGAGATGATCTTTAGCATGCCTTCCAACCCAAACCTTTCTGTGATTCTATGATTCTCTTACAGCTGCATAATCTGTTTGCTCCACAATGACCAGTCACTGATAGAATCACTCTGCTCACTTTTCCAATGACGACAGCAGTTTTGGTGGACATGCCAGGGAAGAGCATCGTGAGGACAAACGGCAAGATGGATGTGCAAAATTTCAACACAAGAACTGTAAAACTGCAAAATTGCTTTATCCATATGGAATTCACAGTGCACCTCTTTGGAGCATTGGAAACTTTACTAACCATGGGATAAGAAAAAAAAAAAAAAAAAAAAATCAATGAATGTTTATATTCAGTTGGTCCAGAATTGGCTTCATTTTGTCACCAGATGTTGCCTTATGCACAAGTCAATGTGAAACATTTAACCTGGCATGAACACTCCTGTACTTTCTTGCTTCTAAAAGGTTTTTAAAAAAACCAAGACACCAAATTAGATCAAACATCCCTATTTAAGAATTGAAAACATTAACAGCACATCTACTGAAGTAAATGAGGGGGAGAATAGCAATGAAGAATGCTAAGCCAGTAAAAAAGCCCCCAAAATTTTCTTTCCTTTAATGGATACAAATAAAATATTAAATGTACAACCAGATCAGGTTGTGCCAAACCTTCCTCAGCTTTAAAACCGTGGATCCAGAACACTCCAGCAGACACCTCTTGTGTGACACCCTGTTTACTCCTGCTGCCCTGAGAATTTGCCACTTCTGCTACACTTGAACCATCAGAAATGCAGATCTGGGGAGTTTTACAAAGTCCTTGGGAACAGATTTTTTTTCTTCTGGTTTATTTCTGCTTGGAAATGACCATTTAGAATGAAGCCTGCAGAATATCCCATACTACTTCCATATCTCAGTTCAGCATCTGTTCAGAGGAGAATCTCAAGAAAAAGGGAGTTGTCTACAGTGAACAAAAAAGTTCAACTCCCCCAGATGAGTAGGCAAACCTGATATGAGTATTAAGATGCAAGTATGACATAATAGTTTTGCACTGACAGAAATAAGGGAGAAACCTGGAAAACACCTGTCAATTTCCATCCTTGACTGTGAGATGTTCTGATGTAGGTTAATTCCACCCCCTCTACTGTGATCATAACAGTGCACCCCAACCACATGTAGGGTCAAGCAATACATTGGGATGGAAATTCTTAAGGGTCATTATACAAGTTATTTTATTTGTAATGAGAAACATTTATTTTTCATTGTGGTGTCAGGGTTATATCAGGAGCAAATCCTCAATAATGTTTTGATTTTGAGCCTTTGCAAACACAAGAGACCTACACCTAGAATTGCAGTAGTCTCCGTGTACTAAACACTGCAAGAATCATAATGGCCTTGGCTCATATTCTTTTAGCAAGGGCAAATTTCCTTTAAAGAAAGAACTAATTACTTCTGTTTCAGATTCCAAACTCCCTCCAGGTTGTATTGTAATGAGATTCAAAAGACACGCCAGAAGTGAGTTGAAAGCACATTTGGCATTTTTAAATATGCATTCAGATAAACTCGATAAATCTGTTGATACACTGTTATCTATTGCTCTATACAATACCTGACATGTTATTCTTTACACAAAATCTGCCATTAAACACCCTGCATCTTTAGTAAAAAAATGCAAAGCATTCATCAGGGACTAACAATATAAGAACATGGAGAAACTTTTTCTCCATGACAAATGAAAAGTAAAATAAAGAGCAAAAGTAAAAAAAAAAAAACCCAAAGTGAAAAAAAATTATAATGAAAATGCAAAAGAGGTGAGAAGTAATGACTTCCATATTGCATGGATTGAAGCCTCACCTGTTGTGAGGACGTGACAGCATTAAAAGCTAGGACTAAAAGAGGAAAAAAAGACAAACATTCTTAGAGAGGCATCGAGGCTCTCTTGATTGTATAAATATGTACTTCTATGCTGAAAGCTCAATGGCAATGGCATCTTTATATTCAGCAGGATTGCATCGCCATTCACATCACACAGAGTGTTTTACTAGATTTTGTTCTCATTAGCTCTGTGAAAACAACTGAACTAAGAGTGAGAATGCTGAATCCTATTCTTTCTTGAGCATTGTTTACCAGATCCCTCACTAACTTCCAATCAGTTCCACCTCTGCAACTTTATTGAAGGCAATGAGCTTCCACAGGTATTGTCATATACCATAATTAGAAAGCAGTCTCAGTTCAGTGAGACTTTATTGGCTTGACAAGCCATACAGAGCTTATGAGTGTGTAAGAAGAGAGAGAACATTGCCAGCTCTGTCAGAAATCAAGTAACATCCATCTAGGAGAAAGTGACTTTTTGAGCCTGAGCTTTGAACTCCTGTGCTGTCAGTATCTGCAGTGCATGGGAATTAAGACAACCTCCCTTCATCCCTTCATGTTTGTGATCCCTTAGAAAGCTTCATATTCATGCTTCATGTTTCAGGTCCCAGCTAAAAGAGCTGCCATATAAGTTCTGGTTTCACATTCCTTAAGCAGATTTAATTCATGTGTTTTTTTTCTAAGCAGCAGTGTGCATTATATTGTCTGTCATTCTTTTGTTGCTTTGTAATAACCCTTATGAGTAGTGATAACACACATACACACAAAATTGTTGTTCTCTTTGTATCTTGGTTAGCAAAGCAGATAATCTCAGCAACCTGCCTGAACGTTTGCTGTTGCACTCCAGTACTCCGTTAATGTCAATGACAAGCCTGGGCTCTTGGAAGGAAAATTAACATCTGAGTTAGATTGTCTGCAGGGATTTTCTAAAAGCTTCCCAGTACCAGGTCTCTTTCCTATTGTTAAGGAAATTTCAGTGTGACCATTCACTAGACTCTCTGGCAGCCACACTCCCAATGTCACAGACTGGCACTGCTGGCACTGAGGCCCCTTCCCAGGTTCGGCTCCAGTGACCCAGCAGGTCCCTGCTGGACTCCCTGCACACCCACTCACAGCCAGACCAGGTTTCCTCACTGGCTCAATCCCAGGTTTCCCAAAGCAGAGTATCACAGGTCTCATTCCACAAAGCCATTTATCCACAGAGCAGTAACACAGGAACAGCCTGAGCTGGTGCCTCCATGGAGGGACCCTGAACAAAGGAACCCCTGGGCTTTCCTCCACTCACAGTCCAAGAGCATCAAAGTCCTGTTCTTCCTCCTGAGCCATCGAGCCAAGGGCTCCTGCCGTGCCTCTCAGTGTCCCTCACCTGACTGTGCCACAGGTCCCTGTGCCCTTTGTTGTGCCAAGGGTGGCAGTTCATGGCCTCTTGTCTCAGGCTCCCACCCAAAGCTACCTCATGTTGTGTTCCCCACACAATGAAGTCCTGTCCTTATTGTTACAGTTGCCCCACATATTTTTGACTGATTTAGATCCTTCTGGGAATGTGGAGTTCACCAATAGCTCTTTGATGAGACTTGGCAAAGGCATCATTATGAAACATGTTCCCACTTAAACCCTCATTTTACTCACTTTTACTATTCACATATGTCCCCCTGTGCCCATGTGAAATAAACTCAGATTTAAGTAATTCCAGTCCCATGTTTCTTAGCTTGTTGAATCAACTCTATGAAATATTCTATCATTATCAGCATCATGGAATATCATACATTATTATCTTCCAGTTATATCCTTGTTGTTCCACTGCACTCTTTGCCTCCTGGGCAACCTTGTGGACAGTTGTTTTCTAAATCCTTTAAGTAACCCAGCCATTCCTTCCCATAGGTAGTTCTGACCTTGAAATCAAATGGAAGGACCACAACCTCCTTCCTCACACTTGCCCATTCAGCTGCCTCAAATGAGGTTCCTTTGTCAATTTACTCCTACAGCACAGTTGCCTCAAGTAGTGTCCTTGCTCTCCTACTTCCTTCTGTCTAAATGAATCCCTTATCAGTGTTTTCACCTTAGCCACCATCTTTGCAGCTTCTTTATTTATATTGCTCTTTTTTTTTCCAGCTGCAATAGCCTCCAGACCAATAGCTTTAGTCAAAGCCCTGCCAAAAGTTGTATTTTACTACTGTTACCTGCATATATTACATTCAATTGCATTCAGTTAAAAACGCTTGAACATGTAAGTATTAAGCCTGGAGACTCGCTTTTGAGAAATCAGGCTATGTCCATACCTCAGACACTATGGCTCTGCATCAAAATACAGGCACAGAGGCTTCCACTATGTTTCAGAGAATTCTGAATTGCCTAGAGTCATACTCAGCTGCATGAAATCATTATAATACTATAGCCTTTGTCAATGGACGAAGGCGACACTGACTTTCAGCAAGGTAAACTTTATTTTTAGAGCTAGGTAGAGCTGGAATAGTTTCTGGTTCAGTGCTCATGAATTCAAATGCAGGTTCCAATAGTTACTTCTCTAAAGCCCTAGAAAAGCAATTTTACCTGTTTATTTCTTTATGAGACTATTACTCCATTTTTGTACTGAAAGAATTAGGTGTTTTAAAGCATGCCCTTACCATGGAACTGCCTTAGTTCTAGAAAATGATGGTGTAACCTCTCTCACCTCTTTCTTCTTCTGCCCCTTCCCCAAAATCCCCAAACCCCATATGCCATCAAAATGCAGGAGAAAAGAGAATGGGTGTGCAGAGATTTACCCATCTGTCAAAACAGAAGAATAGAAGTCTGTCAAAACAGAAGTCAAGAAGGAAATAGTCGAGCAGGTAATTTACCCTTATAGTAAAAAAAAACCCACAAAAATCACAGCCATGAATAATTCAAGGAAAAACCCCAAACTCTCCCTTTCCATAGGGAATATATTTGTGAACTTTTTTAAAAAAAATCAGAGTTATTTACTACAAGTTCACCTCATCAGGAAAGGAAAAAAAGAAAAATAGGTAGCTCATTAATAACATAACTCAAGAAAACAAACCAAGACGACCTCACCTCCTTCCACTTGCAGGGTTCCTGACCCAGCCAGCTGCCAATCCACTCGGAACACCCAGAGCTACAGGACCCTCCTGCATCCCAGGAAGCAGGTGAAACCTGGCAGCTCTCAGGGAAGCAGACTCTGAGACAACCCTTTCCCACTTCAACAGCTGCTGCCAGTCATTTCATCACAGGCATGTGAGGAATGGAAAGTATATAGCCCAGTTTGCACCTTAGAGGCATAAAGCATTTACAAAGTTCTCTGTAAGATAGTACTTTCTCATAATATTTTTTCAGATGCTGTTAAAAGTTTATTTCAGATTAAAGAGAATGCAGGATTAAAAAGAAGAAAAACAATAGTTGGTCAAATTTATAAAAGAAATTACCAAAGAAATGGTATTTCTTTCATGAACAGACAGAAAGTTGATACTGTTCCTCTAGGTCTTCACTTTTTTTCCTTCAAAGTGGGTTGAGATGCAAAAATAACAAAAAATTATGTAAGATGAGAACCAGAAGAAATTCTTTCCACAAACATCTAGTAATTTCCTACCATCTTCCCACTTAAGAACCTGAACCTTGTTTTATAAATAAATTGCATGTCCTCAAAATACCTTTTTCTCTTTATAAAAGTCAATCACTTCTCTAAAATAAAATATACACAGGTACACCAGATTACTGCACAAAGCAATTCTGAGTAAGCCAATATATTAAAATGTTTAGCTAGAATTTTCTGCTGAAATTTACAGAAAAAATAATACTGGTAACCTGCAAACCCCGAAATACATATTCTAAAGCCCCATGTTTGAGAGTAATTCAGATCTGGGATTTTAACATTTCATCCCTCATTAAGCTTCCTGCGTATTGAAAGATGACCTGTTCTTCACTGATCCTGTGAACAATTATGCACATGCTAAAGTTAATATGCTGCAAGTAATCATTGCAATGACCCCTAGTGCATATAAAATTAAGTAGGCATGTATATCCTAGCAAGTTTTAGGCCATAGTTTATTTTATCACACAATTTCTCTTTTAGTCACTTTGTTTAGATTGGTAATGAAGAATGGTAAGAGAGGCCTTTGTGAAACTTTGGAGAAATCAGAGACAACAACAAATTGTGTGAGTCACCTGCAAGGTCTACCTCTTTCTACAATGTCCAGGCAAACAGTGATTATTAAGATTCCTTCCATTTCTAAATAAATTGTCATCATGGCTAAAATGCTGCACTAAGAAGTTTCTCTGCCCATTTCTTCATGAAAAGAATTCTCCAGGCAAAGTCCTTTGTGTTTTATCAGGAACTACCAAATTCAGTCAGTCTCTGCAAACATAGGGATCTGCTTGTATGAAACTCATTGCACACAGCCTGAGCAGGACCTTTGGAAGTGAAATGGCTCTGTCTCTCCTTGTAACTTCACCAGAAAAAGACCTGAAGGCTTGGCGTCGTTCTTGAGATGGATGGCAGGGAAGAGACCAGCTTGCAGCTTTCTGGTTTTGTGAGTATTTGGAAGCTTGGATCCTGCCAGAAGGGAGATTCATCACAGGGAAGTCTATGATGCTCTGCAGCACAAACACTTTCAGTGGAAGAACTTACGTGTCAGGAATGCAAATTCAAGTACCTATTCTCTACAGCAGCTCTCAGGTAACATGAAATAGTATTATGAAGATGAAATAAGTGACAAAGGAAAAAAAGCAAGAAAAATTTCCCAGAGACTTTTGTAACGAAGAAATAAACAACGCCGTTCCCCACTCCCTGAAGGAAACAATGGTGACTGGAGAGAGTGAGTGAGACAACAAAGGACAAAAAGGAAGCGAATAGAACCAATGCAAAGGAGTTACAGACTTAGCTTTCCAGTTTTGAAAGTCACTGAAGTGTGGCCCTTTTGCCTTATTTGCAAAGCATAACAAAGACAACAAAACAGTGTGGAAGTTCAGCTGTGACTCACTGTGTATGTAGATTGCACAAGGACTTGATCTTCTTGAAATAGCAAGGTAAAAAGCATCACTTCTATAAAAAGGGGAGCTTTGCATCTGTATCATACTTAAGTATCCATTCAAGTCTCCCATAAACTTGTGCAAACAGAATAGACACTATAAAGAATAACAGACCTCAGAATTGAATGTCAATTCTTGAAATGTAGAAAATTTTTTAAATCACGGTTCATTGAAATCAAGACTCTCAAGGCTTCTTAAAGACTCAAGTGCGTCTTCCTTACAGTCCAATCAGAAAAAAAAAAAAAAATACAAGTCTTCTCCATTTTCCTCTTATTCCTCTTATTTACTCTTTAGAACTAAGAAAAACTATCTCTGTTTCACCAAAGAAGAAGGTGGAATTGTATCTATTTTTGCATGACCAAAGTATGGGGCTAAAAATCCCCGGCTCCATAAGAACCCGCAGTGAAAGGGGCATTCCAGATCACCCCTCACAGTTTCCTGTTGTGATCCTCCCTCCATGGATGCCTGTGTCTCATTGTTAATAACATATATTTCTATACCTAGCAAGTCTGGCCTCCCCATCTTAGGATCTTCACCCTCTTGTCTTCCTCATTTCCCCCAAGGCAAGTCCCTTTTTACAGCAAGCAAAACAGTTAATGATACTTCCCTGTCTTCTCCTCACAGCCTCCTTTGTCATCCAAAGGCTTGGAAGCATCTCCTACATGTGGCAGCAGTTAAGTGTGGTCTAATTTAATGTGTGAATTTCAGCTCATTCTTATTCCACGCAGCATTTGAGCATATGTGAACGTTTCAGCTTATGGGTAGGTTCTCCTGAAGTCAGCGGGGTTGCAAACACAACTTTAACGCCAAGCAAGTGTCTTGCTGGATCATATTTACTTCAGAGTGATCTCCTTAGTGCCTGGCCGTGGTGTGAGCAGCAGGACTCAGCTCTGTTCTGAGCAGCCATTCCCCGATGCACTGAGCAGGGGATTACATATATATACACATATGCATGTGTATACACATGCACAGATATAGATATATGCATATTTGGGATGCATATACCTCCCACACACATTGCTTCTGACAAGATTTGAACAGTGTAGCTCTCCCTCCAAAGTCCCAGCTAGTTTTATATTAAGATATCATTTCACTGACTTGGACGGAAAAAATACCACCAAAATCTTTCAAAGTCTACCCTAATTCACCAGGTTTGTTTCAAAGACTTTGACCTCAGACATGAGATCTTGATTTGGACACTGATAGACTTTCTGACAGACACCTGATATGGACACTGATAGGCTTTCTCTACTTTACTGTCCAGTTCTTCCCAAGCCAGTTGTTTTGGTCCTTTGAGTATCTCTACCAGCTAGACTTTGTTCTGCTGTCAGGGCCAGGAGCCCACTATCTCCAGACTTGGCTGGCAGCCTGGCTGCCTCCTGCTGCTGCCTGGGAGCCTTTGAGCAGCTCATGCTCACCAGCTGCCTGTGCCACCTGCCAAAGCCCGCGAGGGATCTACATGTCACCAGCCACCTGGCAGGGGAGCTCCGGCTGCCTGCCACCCCCTGCCCAAGCCCACCAACCCACCACACGTCACTGAGGTGCCATAAGATCTGGTTTACCAGAGCTTCCTCTGCCAAAGCTTGCCCAAGCCCTGCCCTCACTTCAGCCCGTCCCTGAGGCCTTGGACAACCCTGTGCCAGCAGCCACTGCTGCTCTTGTTCCAGCAAAGGTTGGTGGCTGCCAGGCTCTGTGGGGTGGCAGCCCTGGGCTCTTCCAAGCAGCTCTACCACCTGCCCTTCTCCTCCAGCAGTTGCTGAGCTATTCCTGCTCACCCCTCCATCCCCTGGCGTTTCACCCTGCATGCTGGGTTAGAGCAAGTGACCCTCAAGTCCTACACAGCTCTTTGTGCATTCCGTGTCCCCCGCTCCTCTCTCAGGGATAAGACAATGTCTGCTGCTCACCTTTGCTGGGATTGGTGAAAACCTCCACCTCCCACCACTGCTGCATTCCTCTTCTGCTTTCTTGCCCCAGAAATGCCATGTATCCGAGGTGTTTAGTCCATTCTTTCACATTCTTTGGGCACTTAGAACATAAAGGAAGGGCCAATCTGTCAAAGGGAAGGCAGTCACTGCTATTGCTCTGTGACATTTGTAGCTTCAACTCTTGCCGTCTGTCAGAGACTGAAATATTATAGTTTATGACTTAAACATTTTCTTAAAGGACTTTTAAAACTGTATTACAAAAGCTGCAGAGAAGACTACCACACCCTGAATGAGGTCCTGACTGAGGCCTTACACCACTCACTGATGAAGATAAGATAAAGTAACAACTCAGGGCTGGAGACATTCACAAAGCACAGGCTTAACACCTCCAAGGTGGAGACCACAGCCCCAGGGCTATCAGCTGCCAGGCTCGAACAGACCTGGGGTAGCAAGGGGTGCAGGGAGGAGAGGCTTTGGGTATCTGGGAAAAGCCTCTGGTCAGAGGTGCAGTGACTGCCCATCCTCCCCTGTGCAGAGGAGCCCAGCTGAGGGGCCCTCACCGGGGGAGGGGGGGGAAGCTTATCCACAGCAGGAGGGGTGACATGGCCCATCACAGGGGCCCCCCTCAAAGGGGTGCCCAGACCCTGCACCAGAGCACCAGAGATGATGCAACAGACCCTCAGTGTTGCAAGGCACAGTGTCAAAGCCAGCCCCTGCAGGGGAGACACGTGGGTGCTCCCACCTGGCCCACAGCGTGTATTAATCCACGGGATTCTGTGCTCTGTGGCAGCGTGGCCACAGCAGCGACAGGGGACCCTCACCACCAGCAGAGCAGATGGAGGGGAGCAACGAGGTGTCATTGGGACCCTCAGATGGGTGCTTCCACCCATCCCTGCTTCCACCTAACCCCTGTCACCTCTCCCTGTTCCCCCACCCCACCCATGCACACTTCTTTTTTCCATTTCTTTCTTTCTTTTCTCTTCCCTTCTCTTTGCCTCTCTACTATTAAATAAAATACATCCCTTTTTTTTGGCATCAACATTTAACCTCGTTTGGTTTTAGTCTCATTTCTGGGAATATTTTGAACCTTCTAAGTTCTTTCTGGTTTATGCACAGAGACTTAGATTGCTTTGCTTTTCTGGGTTTAAACCAGACCGTAACACCGTCTTGCCAGATGTTGCAGAAATACTCAAACAGCTTCTATAACAATAAGAAAGAGCTTTCAAAAAGTTTTAAATCTGTTCTACATGACTACTCATGGCACCAGTGTTATTTATTCTAATAAACTGTACTTGTATTTAATGTCATGCAGAAATAGAGTCTGCATATTGAAATGTTTGGGGTGATCTCTTATTTCCTAGTCAGTATAGGAAAGTGTTATAGTAATAACAATAACAATTCCTCCTTTCTAAAGAGAAGATGTTTCTAACCCTAGATGTCCTGGAATCCAGATTCACCAGATTTATCTATGCCCATGTTCCCTGGGAGATAAGCATTTCTCACCGTTCCCATGGTATGAGTTGCCTGTGCAGGCTTCTGCACACTTTTCCCTTGTGCATCTCATCCCTGAGACCCTGAGATCTAGAAAGAAGGATTTGCACTCAGCTGTTGACATTGCTCCTCAAATTTTTAACCTGAAGCAAATGTTTAATGAAATATGAAAGGAATGCAAGAGCAAGCAGAGGTTAATGCAAAATTGATTTGCCAAAAGAGGATCAGAGATGCCAGGCTCAACTACGAGGTTAGCCATGAAAAAGGTAATTTCAAAATAAAAAATAACTAAGACACGGGAAAGAGGTGTGTAGGAGAAGGAGGAAATAAGGTAAGAAACAAATCAAGGGAGAGGCATATTTGTCCAGAGTAGTCTTTTATCTGTTTCTATGATTTCTCATGCTCTTGAGTTCTAAGCCAAGATCAATTTGGATTAATCAGTTGTATAGAAAACACTGAGAACTCATTGCAGGCTTTTAGAGTTTAAATTTGTTTATTGAGCACTATTTGGTTAGCATCAGGTGCTGAAGTTACAGACACCAACACTAGCATAGAAATTACTTTATTTAGCTCCCAGTTGGAAGTTTCTATAGCAACTGAGTCCTATAACAGAAAGCTGAGTTTCTGGCACATGAATACTGCTGCTGCTAGAGATTGTTAATACTGTATTTTTGGAGCACTCAGCTGTTCCTTAGTTCTTTCTAAGCCCCAAGCCCCCTTTTTCTGAGGTCTTTCTTCAGCATAAATCTGCCTGCTTAGTCATACTTGCAATTGTACCTTTTGCTCTTAACCTTCCTTCTTTGGCTGTAACAGAAACTATTTATTTCAGTCCAGATTTAGCTTCATTGGAAGGAAAGCACTGTGCCCTGTCCTGCAACCTCCTACTGGGCAGAGCTGGAGGGAGAGGACCAGGATGCTGAAGTTGTCAGGAGTGTCCAGATTAAGATACCCCTCCTGGACCTACTACTACTTGTGACTTTAAGCTTAGGGCAAATTCTGTGGATGTAACTCATATCCCAAATTCAGAACATGATCACACCTTAACCCAAAACCAGTTTGTGCTTTTAGATAGGGTCAAAAGTAAAGCTGTGACACTTGGCTTGCAAAGATTAGAGACCTCATTGCAATTCCTCCATGTATTGGAAACTGATGGCTGAGTACCACCTTTAGATATTGAATTCCACCTGTCAAACTCCTCTGCACTTTCAGTCTTATCCTTACACTATTGAGCAGTGCTTAAAAGCTGTGGGAGTACTCCATAAAGAGAATTGTATTATTGCAGAGTGAACAGATGTCTCTTTTACCTGTAAGACATCTTTATTTATACATCTTTCACAACTGTGAATCAATAGCCTTTCTAAGCTACTAGATTTATTTTGAGGGGACACACTCAAATGCTTGTATGAGGCGTTGGATGAAGGTGTAAAGCATTGTTAGGAACAGAGAATACTCACATAAATAGGTGTGTCGTTGGCTCAGCAGTTAACAGGCATTTTGAGATTCCTGTCTTGATGTGTGGGTTGTGGTTTTGGGGTTTGTTTCCGTTTTGTTTTCTTTTTTAAAATTACTTTTCACGTTCTCATTTAAGGATAAAACAATGGCAGTTTGAATCATTAGAAGTTTAGACTCTCTAGTATGGTTTTTAACTTATCTGGTTTAATTCCCTCTAAATCAAAGAGAAATATGTTAGCTGTCCTTTATGCTGTCCTGGAGACCTCTGTCCGTGAGAAAAAGTACCAGCTATCTCAAAGCCACAGAAAAAAACCCCCTCATATCAATGAAATGCAAATTTAAATTTGGTGATTTAGCCACAGCATAGAACATACGTTTTAAATAACAATAGCTTCAAGTATCCCTAGGCAGGTGGCCAGTGCAACCAGAATTAATTCTTGTGGTTCTTCACGCGTGGCAGAGTCTCACTTCAGAGCTCAGGCAGCAGCTCCAAAAGGACAGAGAAAGTGAACAATTCAAGATGACCTGGCTGTGCACTTCAGGAGAGCTGTAAGAGCACTGAGGGTTGTGTGGGCTTTGGGGTTTTCTTTCTGCAGAATGACTTTCAGGAAGAAATACAACAAATCGGCAGTCAACTAACATCAGGTTCAGCCCCAGTCTGTGCTGGGGAAGTCTAGGTGGCTGGGATATTGGCTTTTTGCTTCTGTTATCTTTCCAATGCTATTCACTTTGGCTGTCTCTTATCATTCCTAATAGGGGTTTTTGCTTTTCCATCTGACCTTAATAAAATGGGATCATCCTTGCTTAGGTTTATAGGACTGCTATTTTAAGTGTTGGCAGTTTGAGAATACCTGTCTGAAGAAGTGTTTTCCTTTTCTTTCCCAGAGCACTGAGTTTTTCTACCCAGTCCTGCACTGGTTTCCCTGTCCTAGAATATTGATCTGGGGCCATGTGTGGGATGCTGCAGCCTGTCAGGGGTGTCCTATCTGTCAGGCACATTCTGTCTCTGGCAGCTACGGTCATTTCATCTCTCTTGCAGATCTCTTCCAGACAATTTATATCTTGTTCTCTAAATTCTTAACATCTCACTGCTGAGTTGCTGGGAGGGCCTGCTTTGGAAAAAGAAATCAGAACCCCAGAGAAGCCTGTGCTTCCACACAGTGCTGAAGGCAACAGGAGTCTCTGAGAGACTGGTGGGAAGATTAAAATGCTGGAATCTGTCACCTTAGAATCATTCTTCTTGTCTCCAGTGAGTCATCCAGCATCACAAGCAATCTCAGCATGACCTTCTGCTGCTCCTTGTGCCGAGAGAGCCACACAAACCCAGCAGAGGATACGCTGCCATCATCTTTTGGCAAAATACTTCTCCCTGCAGCACTAAAGGTTTTCATTTTCTTCTCTTTCACCATGCCAGGTTTCTGGCTTCTCTCTTAACAACCTTTGAAGAGTTTTTTTTCAAAATGGCAGCTGTAAAGGTCATCTCTTTCTCTGTTTCTTGCTCACTTGGAAACAGGAATCGTGCTTTAGAATAGAGATGCAAGGCAGCTTTCCAGAACATGAAAATCCAGTAATTTAACACATTCTCTCCAGCCTGCAAAAACAACTGACCAAGAAAGAATTAAAAAAAAGGAAAACAAACCAAAAAAGTTAAACAGAAGGAACTGAAAAATGATGAGACTGTGTACTGATTTGACTTTTCAATATGCTGGGGTTTTTATCCTTAAACATAAATTGGTGTGCTAACTGTGTTTTAAGTTTCTATGCTAGACATAGTTATTGCAAATATATTTCAAAAGAACAGAGGAGGTTCTCTTTAGAAAAGAAGGAAAGAAATAGTAATTGCATTGATTCAGCTGTTTTTTAGTGTTACATAATTTTCCTTCATTAATCCCCACTGATTATTTTTTGCCCATTTCAGGTCATACTTATACTATGAAACGTGATTTATCACATACTAAACATTATGTAGGAAAAAAAAGTAATTTACTAGATGTGTTAATTCCTTCATGTAAGTCCACTAGGAAAACACTTCAGTAACAGATCATAGATTAAAAGTGCGTATTTTATGATAGTTTCTGAGAAAAACCATCAGAGAAGCACTGTGAGGTAGAGAGTTCACAGTTGTATCTGAAATCAGCTTCCACTTAGTGTTTTCAGTTATTAATAACCTTGTGCTTAACATATTTCTAATGGAAGAACTGAGCAAAGGAAAAGCAGCAAATGTGATCTGAGGGTCTGAACAAAAATTTCTTTTTGCTCTGGGCCTCTGCACTCAGTTCCCCCTCCTTCCCCACGCACAGACCCCTTTTCTCCCTCTGCTTAAATCCCATCTAGGTAAGAAGCAGCCTCCAGCAGTCTGGCTCCCTCTTGCCTGCTAAAGGTGTTGTCTTAATATATTTAAAGGGATCTATGGATTAACATTGGTTTGCATCAGCATTTTTTACTTATAATGAGGCTGTATCTTAAGGTACTGTGTGGCTCTGCTTAGAGTAGACAACTTCCAACTTTGTTGTCATATTGTGCATACAAAAGCAAGATGGTTCTGGTTATTATCAGTCTTATATTAGGAAAAAGCAATAACTCTTAATGTTTAAAATAGCTATTTAACTCAAAAATGATGATAAAGACAAACACTGGAGTTAATTTCCTCTGAAGGATGCCACATTTTATTTATGAGAAGAGGTAGAATCTAGTTTTTGCAGCTACAAATTTTATGCAAAAACTGAACTGTCAGCATGCCACTTGATGGGAATATAATGCCAGTCATCCAAAAAAACCCTCAAAACTGTAAGAAGGATGTTTGAAACTTCTCTAAAATAAAAATTCTCTAAAAGGAGAAGTTGAGGCAGAGAGAGATTATACTATGTATTTTTTTAATGAACACACACTTATTTCCAAATTAAATTTATGTGCATTTAAAAAAACCTAAAAATTGCAACTGTCATAGTGTAACCTCACCAAAACTGAACTAAAGCTAAACCAATCTTAATTTTAGTGTTAGTATTTATGCAGAGATTATCTTTGCAATATGTGTTACATTTTGGGACTCTGAGGTATTGGACTTAGCTGAGCATGGCTCATTTTAAAAAAGCCTCTTTTCTAGCTTCCTAATATTCTCAGCGCTATGTACATATTTTAAAAAAAAACAACAACCTCAGCAGATTCTAGATTATGAGCACACAATTTTCAAAGAACTAAATACATAAAATAAAGGTTGAAAATGGCACTAAGAAAATATAAACCAGAAATAAAACCTGGATGCGGAAACAGCAGTTCCACACTGAGTTGGAAATTAGTGAAGGTGAGGGGCATTAATTAGAAAATTAGAGAAGAAGAAGGTATTTCATTGAAAGATCCCAAAGTAAAAAATAATCAGTCTATTGACACTCATTGTCCTGCTTTAAGCACTATGAAATGTTACTTGGAATTAAACTGACTCCATGGGCATGCCACTTTCAGTGCACGTTCTGAGTATTTTCAGTACAGTGGAATTACTGACAGCTAAAATATTATGGAATTGTCCAATTTAGGCAAATCCTGAGCTGAAGATGTTGACCTTTTGAAAATTGATTCCTTCTGCACATTGGGTTATACTTCCCCTATCTTGTTTTTCCTTTAGCAATTATTCATCTTTTATGGCTTCCTACAGCTAAAAGCCTCCGCAACAGGAACATTTATTCAGAATCAGAATGGAAGATCTGGTACTCTTCTGTACATTAAAGGAAAAGAAAGTTCAATTTTCCTTCTCAAAAGCACAAGAAAGGCCATTACACAAGATGTAAAGACAGAGAGAAAAAGGGGCTGAATTCCCAAAATATTTGATGGCAGAAGTAATAATAGCAATGAATGAGGCCACATAAATGATTCATGAGACTCATTTTTTTCCTATTGTTACTAAAAAGAGACTCATTATTACTCAGAAAAAATGCTTTGTTGGTGATGTAGAAAGAAATTAGTATTTGCTATCAATTACTTTCATTAACACTGGGCCTTTGTACACAGTTTTAGAAATGTATTTTATAACAATATAATTTTGTAATTTCATCCCTACTGTGCTTTGAGTCTTCTAAGGCACACAAATCTCTTTAATACCTCCACTCTTGCTGATAATAAAAGTCTTGTGGATGTAGAAACAGCCAAAAATACAATAGTAAATGATTCATATATTACCACTTCAGAGGTCAAAATGGGTAACAAAGAGACCACAAGCACATAAAATAAACATCCTACTCTAAAACAGAGGCAAGTTGTAGCTTCAGGATGATCACTTTGAAGAGATGTGCCTCCTTTAAGGACATTTTCTTCTTTAGTTTGAAGGCTGTTAGAAATATCTGAACATATGTTCTGAGGCAATGAAATTTCAATGGGATATTATTTCCTTTTAAATCCCAATCCTTAAAACACTGACTTGCAACATGAGACAGCAACAAAAAGGAGTCAAGCTAAGAGTGCACGTTTAGCAGAGACATATAAGGAATAAATAGAGCTAAAACT
This sequence comes from Corvus kubaryi, assembly GCF_017639235.1. Lineage (NCBI taxonomy): Eukaryota > Metazoa > Chordata > Aves > Passeriformes > Corvidae > Corvus > Corvus kubaryi. The sequence continues at coordinate 4,507,541 of NW_024581130.1, forward strand.
GCTCTTTTTGATTTTGTAAACAATGTGTCATTAGAAACCAATGAAGACAATAAAGAATGGGATTACTATGCACCCATTTGAGAGATTTCAATCAATATTTAAATAGTTTTGGAGAATTTAATGTAAAACAGGGAGCTTTCTCAAATAAGCAATCAAAACAGCCCATTAAGGCTGTAATCACCATTATGCCTGGGTGTTCCTGTGCTTTAGAATAAACTTATTGAGGAAATACTATTGAAGTGGTACCTCTGGCATTTACCTTTCTAATGTTTAAGTGTTGATTTTTGGTGTTTTGTTCTGTTTTTTTCTTTTAATTACTGTATATTGGATTGCTCGATCCTCAACTTCTAAACATAATAAATCCTTCCTAAATCTAGTTAACAGTAACTGAAGGGAAAAAAAAAAAAAGAAGAAAAAATACAACAAAACATACCATTCTTAATAAGGCTATAAATATGTAAAAGTGACTATGAGGGAAATGAGGTCAACCTCACAGTATTGAAATACAGATATTGTGCATCTGTGTGAATAATGTCTAATTACTATTAGACTGTAGAGATTTGCTGTGAACAATTAGTCTTATTTTACCATAAAAACTTGCTACTGAACGTTCAGAAACAGGAGCTAGTATAGGACCCATTGTCCATTTTGCCCTGCAGTTGAGACAGTAAAAAAATGGTCATCTGAGTAATATGATCTTTAAAATCCTGCTGGGTTTATAAACTTAATGATGAGGCTCACTATTTCTGTATAAACTGCAGAATGGCATTGCAGACATTTAATGAAAGTAAAGGAAAGAAACATCAGAAATCTTTGCCTCTTTCAGAGAAGCCAGAAAGTTTAAGCAACTTTATTTTGATTAATCAGATGAAAGAAAACATTTCAGGCAGAGAGACTGATGTAGGTAATACCCTCACAAGTTCCATGAAACATTTTGCACTGTTCTGCCATGAGCAATTTTATAACTTGACACCAAGGGATCCAGCACTGGTTCTACAGACTATCTGTAAGAAGAAGGAATGTAAACCACAGTGAAAATAAAAGGATTCTACAGTATTCATATTTATTTTTAATTTTTTTCCTACGAGGGATGGGTTTTACCTGCTTTTTTTAAGGCAATGGATATATTGGGGAAGAGGGATGAAAATATATCAATAGATGGAAATCTTGCTTTGAAAGTAGCAAACAAGAGCAAAACTATGTGCTGTAATAATGCTAAGGGGAATGGCAAGCAGGCTTCAAAGCAGGGGAGAAATGCAAATTTGACATCTTACATAACTTCCTACTTTGCACATTAATATTAAAACTGTATAAATGTGATGCAAACTACGACTACTGCTGGGAAGAGGCACTTCCTGTCAGGGATAAGTATATTGCAAAAACCCCTTATTTTCTGCTCAAAACTTCAACCTTCACACCATAAAATGTTCTAGTCACTGTACTCTCCTGATGAATTCTCAGTCAGGATGAAAATGGTCTTCCCTGAAAGTCTTCAGTTCAGAGAGACTGAAATACATTTACATTTGCCTAAATTGCTGGGCCACTGAAATTGTGGGTCTAACAGCTGCTTTTTCCACTATATATGCTGAAATTCTTCCCAGTTGATAGATTGTCCTACTTTGGTGCCTTGAGCCCTAAAATTTTGGGATAGCTCAAATACGTATTTGAAGTGAATATCAATTAAACATGGAGAAACAAATTCAAGATGAATGAGAAGTCACAGAAACTTTGACTATAATTTGAGATCACGGGAAAATTGCAAAAGGAAAAAAAGAAAAGGGGGTGATTAGGGACAATTGACATGCACCCTACCATTTTAAACACACTACATATTAGGTTTTGGACTTCCACAGAGCCAAGAAGTTGGGTAAATGTCAGGTTTAGTACCTTGGAACCAGGTGCTCAGCTCTGTGTAACACTAACCCAATGCACAACACAAAAAATGTGACAGTCAGCCTCTTAAACGTTCACTGTTGGCACTGAAATGTCACTGCTAGTGATGCCTTAGGCTTTAACTTTTACATTTTTCAAATCCTTTACTGCTTAGTGTGTAACTCTGAAGTTTCTTGTAGCCTGTTAATTTCTGCTCTCGTGCTAAGCAGACATAACAAAGCCTCTCCAGGTCTGCTCTCCAAGGACACCCAGACCCTCCTAGGCCCAAGAAGTATAAACCAAAAGCCTCTGAGAGGGGGGCAAGCTGAGGGGAAATTACATCATTAAATTGAAGCTTTAATTGGAGAATTAACCCTGATATGCAAATGACCCAAACCTATAAAAGTGTAAAGAACTCGTGACCTGTTGTCCATCTTGGGGTCCATTTTGGCAGTGGCCTCTGGCCCCCAAGGGGTACCTTTGAAGGCCTTTCAAAGAAATACCTACCTTATTCCCTTACTCCTGTCTAGTCTCTGTTTCTAGGAGGCCTCTTAAGGCATCACTAGGAAAAGCTTGGAATAATAGAATGTCCTGAGTTGGAAGGGACCCACTAAGTTCACCAAATCCAGCTCCTGGCCCTGCACAGGACAGCCCCAAGAGTCACACCATGTGCCCAAGAGCATTGTCTAAAGCTTGCTAAGAAATTTTTCCCCTTTAAAATAATAAAAAAATAATGTAACAATTAACAATATTTTCCAAGATGTTCTAGCCAGGAGATGTGGTTCAGTTGCTTTGTCTTTCTATTCTCTCTCAGCTCGGACTGCCTGTTTCAGGAAACACAATAATGTTTCCATTTGTTAAAGGAAGACCTCTAATTACATTTCAAGTAATTGGAGGAACTAAAGTAACACTTCTGATGGAATCTTTTACTTTGCATAAACAAAGTTAAACAACATAAGCTCACGGGGGGGAGAGAAACAAACTTTTTTCCTTTAGCCAGTCCTTCATTAGAAGCAGCTGTTTTTAATGAACTCAAATCTCATCCTTTATCTTGAAAACAATGAAGCTCATAGTTCTAGATCTTGTGACCCAAGTGTCCCAAGTAGTATTGATTCATCAAGCCATTAACAACCCGAGTCCCTTAATGGAGTAAATGGAATCTTTAATGGGATATCTCCTGTGTGTGTTACCAGAAACAACTTGTGTAATGGCCTAAGTTATGCTGGACATAAGGGGCAGGATAATTGAGTATTGTATTAGGACATAAATATGTAACACAATTCCAAGAAATGACAGTCATGTCCATCCACATCCTGCTCCCACTCCTCGCCCCTCAATTACTAGAAATTGCTAATGCTATTGCAGCTACAGTTGAATGGAAGAAATACATGGTCATGACTGTTACTTATACCATCCCTGAGCATAATTTGTAATGTTATGCATTAGTGTTCAAGATCTACAGAACTGAACTCGAGAAACAGGAAGGTTTTGTGCAGAGATTGAAAGCTGACCGAAAGAAAGAAAAAGAAGAAGAAAGTAGAAGTTGAAGGTGGTGATTCCACTTACATATTACACAGGGGTAAGTGTCAGGCATTAGCTTTTATTGCTCCCTTAACAGAAAAAGGAATTTGGAAATTGAAAGGAATGGCAGTTGTGAGTAATGTAGTCAGCATCAGAGACAGCTTGTAAGCTCATGGTAGACAAAGCATTGTGTAACAAAATCAGTTTAAAGTTTATGACTAAAAAAATAAAGCATGAATTTGCAACAGAAGAAAAGACCAGAGACTGAATTAACTAATTCCAGAGAAGATTTTTTATACTATTATTTGATATCATATTAATATATTTTCTATTCAAGCTGGAATATAAATTTGGTAAGCCTAATTCAACAATAGGAAAGCAAAAGGAAGTACTGCTTTAGTTATTGAACTTAATGCCTAGAAAAGTATTTAAAACATCTAAAACCTCAGTTAGAGATTCCAGATCTGAAAGGCAATATCAAACAAAAATTGTTGCTTTAAACAAAAGCTACAAATTCAAGATGTTTCCTCTGCTGGGAGAACTGCACTAGTTTAACAGGTTAGTTTATCAGTTTTCCAGTTTAGTTTATCAGTTTACCAGTTAGAGCTGACAATTCATTCTCTCAGAGGAGCTGGATGAGAACCACTGAAACCTAGCCACAGTTTCCTATTCTGAAACAACCTGAGCACACATCAAGAAATAATTTAATAGTCAATTGTTTGTTCACACCTTGATAACCACCACTATCATAATACTAAACATTAAAAAAGCTTTTTTTTTAATAGCTCTTAAGTCATGACCATAAATGACAGCAGTAGGATTACCTACAAAATCAGTTAAAGAAAAACTCATGTTTTAAGTTATGATAACTTCTATGAAAATTTAAGCTGATGTCAATGGAATTATTTGCAAAATAAGTTATACACGGCAGAATATAACCTTTCATAGAAACATGAATAAGATCTTAAAATTTTGCCTTTTTCCCAGAAGAAAAAAAAAAAAAATCAAACCCAAGGTAACACAAGGAAAAAACCTTAGGTGCTATTATAATAAAAAATATAATTCATGTTATATCAGCATAATACAACAGAGTGATAATCATGACTACCAAAAGAGCAAGGCAATAGGAACGTAAAAAATTTAACCAATGTTTGCTTGAATTTTGCTCTGAGAAAAACAAATCCTGTGGGTTCAAGGAAGAATGAGGCAAGCCTGCTCTTCCAAGAAGAAAAATAACTAACAAGCTCTACAGAAAACCACTGAACATGTGGCTGAACATTTAAATGATATCATTATAGTCATGGATAATTGCCAGACAACAATGATGATTAGATGAAAATTAGCATATATTTGCAGGCAAAATTCAGGCCAACTTTGTCTCAAGACACTTTGCACTTCCTTTTCCCCCTCCTTATCTTTCAGAAGAGCCCTTTGTGCAGCAGCGAGTTGAGAGATGAGGAATGTATATGTTACAGTTCTGAAAGTACTGGGAATCTCCTGGGAAAACCTGTTCTCAGGAGACATCTCTAAAGAGCAAGATACTTTGTGTAAACTTCAGTGGTTTAATTAGGTTAATTTAAGTTTTAAGTCTGAAGTCAAAGGTTCATTCCCAGCTGTGAAATGTTTTCACCAACCCCCACTGAACACATGCAAGTTGCTGCTTCCTAATAGCAATGTTTGTTCCTATACAAGCACTGCTGTGGCAGACTGTGAGAAATTACAGGGCACAAGTGGGAATTAATATTGCAATTAAAGGTTTTGAGTTTTGAAAAAGATTAAATAAACAGATTTAATCCACATTTTTCTTAATTGAAAACAATTAAAAAAGCAGAAACCAAAATTAAGGCAAACACAATCCACAAAATTAAGAACTGATGGTAGCAAGAATTTGTCTCCCAAAGGGGACCAAGTACATCAAGAAAATTATTTAAAAAGATGAATTGAAGAGAGAAATAGATAAATTAATAAATGGGGAGGTGGGATAGAAGAAGAAAGAAACTGGGAACAAAAATAATTCATATTTGTTTGTATTAGATGCAATAACTTATATCATGTTTTTGTTGCTTTTGTGTCTGGCAAGAAAGTATTGTGCTCACTTTAAGTAAGACAAATACAGTGAATAAATGGGGTGTAGAGCCTGGGATAAAGAAGTAACAATTTGTTGGCTGCTTTATGTTTTGCACCCCTGAGAGCAGCATGGTCTTACATGCGTACCAGAAATCACTTGTGTGGGAAGTGTTAGAAGAGGAAAATGTTGTGGGGCAAATTCTAGGCAGAAGAATAGGAACTGGATACGACCATCACTGAAAACTCAGAAGAAAATATAATGTTCAATCAATCTGGCAGTCAAGCACAGCTGTATAAGGCCTAGGAAGGAATTGTATTCCCGGGAGACAAAAGCCTCTCTGACTCCTACCACAGAAGTAAAGGGAAAGACAATCTGTTATCATCCAAACTGACTGCAAAACTGAAGTGTAGTAGAAATGTCACCAAAGGTAGTTTCCATCTTCATATCCTCTGCCACTTTTAGAATTCTCTGACTGTCTGTTTCTATCATGCCACTGTTGAGGTTATTTGCTAACTATAATGGGGAGTCTGAGCAACAGTAATGCCTCATGTGATCACCCAGGTTATAACATGCTGAAAATGTTTACCAAAACAGCAGTATAATAATCATCTCAGGTGTCTGACTTGAGTACACCCGGTTAAAAACATGTACATACATTGAATAAAATCCTTAGCAGTGCTGAGGTGTGTGTAATGTCAGGTATAAGAACTAATGAAGCACAAATGTGCACAGATTTCAGACTCAGCCATGTAATATCTTCCCTGGTAGAAAGTTAGAGGTAAGACAGACAACCAGGAATGCTGGCCTAGATGGGATGCTGGGAGCAGATTCAGAGCTCTGCAGAACACAGACAGGGTCTGTTAAGCAACAGAAGAAAAGGACAGATTCTGTTAACAAGACAGTAGGAGGAAGAACAGCAGTGCTAGGAAATTATATTCACTGAAAATTCCAGTTATCTTTCCTCATGGTCTACGAACATCTGTGCTAATTTGAAATCATGTTGATTTAACCATGTGTCTTAAACATAAATAATTATGCAGAATGAATTAAAATCATGGAATGGTTTGGGTTGGAAGGTACCTTCTGAGATCACCTAGTCCAATGCCCTTGCAGAGGCAGGGACACCTTTCATTAGACCAGGTTACTCAAAGACCCATCCAACCTGGCCTTGAGCACTTGAAATGATGGAACATCCACAACTTCTCTGAACAACCTGGGCCAATGCCTCACCATCCTTATGCTAAAGAATTTCTTCCTTAAGTCCAATTTATGCCCACTCTCTTTCAGCTTAAAATCATTGATCATTGTCCTGTCACTATAAGCCCCCTTCACTCAAAGGCTAAAATGCTCCCATGTATATACTTCAGGTATGCAAACCTACTGCCTCACCAGTGATTTCCTTCAAATAATATTCTTCAGTGTCTCCAAATTTCACTTACAGAAAATTGAGCTTGTGAGGGTCAATGCTTCACAAGAAAATAGTAAAGTGACTTATATTTTTTTAACATTATTGATTTCTGCTTAGGGTTCTAAAGAGGTCTGGTATGCATATTTGAGTTCTCCTGGTTATCTCTTTTCTCTTTAGATCTTTGATTCTATTAGCATCCATAACAATACACTGTCATCAGGCTTTTTAACCTTTCCAACTATTGCTCTGTAAAAACTGCATTAAAATACTTATGCTGTTGATTTATTTTGTTTTATGGCAAAAAAATGTCAGAGAAACCTTTTAGCTTTGCTCTACCTACAGACTGACTTTCACTTAAAGGGAAGTTTAAGATATATTTCAAAGTTTTAATTACAATCAGAAGTTTTCTATTTTACTTAGGAAAGTCATAAAAACAGGAGACAATACATACCTTAATTCTTCAATTACACTTAGCGATAACATGTGACTACATAAATGTATAAGATATACAGATGATAGAAATACTAATTTATCTATATTTTTCCCTAGTAGAGGACTACAATCTGTTGAAATTGAAGACTGAAATCAGGATGGGAAAAGGACCCATAGAACCATCTTTCCTCTGCAAGGAGCAGAGAGAAAAATCTCTTCTCAGTACCTGAGTTTGGTAAATGACACAGATTCATTCTTAGACCTTACAATACAAAGTTTCTGCTCCTCTTTCCACCTACAGAACCTCATTCATAATCATGGGTTAATCCTCTTTAAAAGTCTGAAAAATAGCGTGACTAAGAAAAGCCTTTCCAGTGGCTGAGTTGTAAATCTCAAGGACTCTTATTTGTCTCATACCTTTTCTTTGGAAATCTTCCTTTGACAAGGTCTCTCAGCAGAAATCTGGCAACAGTTACTACCATTGAAATCTTAAAAAATGGCAAAAAGCTTCAAAACCCAAACACACTCAAAACACTGGCATACAAATTATTATTTTTAAAGCATAATGAATTTCATAGTAACTTCTAATGATGTTTTATAACCAATTACACTACGAAATGCCACCATAAAATAATTGCTTGTGATCAGGCTGAATTTAGCAAAAAGTTTACTGTTAGGGCAGCCTAAAATCTCTCATGCTTTTCCAAGTGACCATATTTTTGGAAAAAAAGATTATTTCTTAACAGCACAATAAAATTTCTCCCTGCCATAAAGCTTTTACTTCACTAGTACTACTAGAATTCCCTAGATCCGAACTCCCTCTGTAAGATGGAATGCAGGCACTATTGCTATAATTTGGAAGTCAGACTGTGTGGTATGTATCCTGATGAAAAGTAAGGACCATTCCCTTGCAAAACATAATGCATCTCCTTAAATATTTATCTTTATATCATACCTAGAGAGGAAAGATACAGAGACAAGTGTGCTGTATCCAAATCTCAATTAGACATGCAGAGTTTGTTTTATTCAGTGATTGAGTGTTTCAATAATACAAAGCAAATAAACTAAAAGACAAACTTTGAAACTGCCTACCCTAGTCCTGTTAGATTTTCCTGCAGCCTTGCAAACTTCCACATGAAGCCTCACATCCAGCTAGACTGAAGAAGAGCAGATGACCATCTCTTCAATATCCAGCTCGCTGGAGTTTGGGAAGAATAGGCTGCTGAACAAAATTAAGCCAAATTTTCCTTGTATCACAATAGAAAACGTGTAACTGCCAAACTGTACCTCTCAGACAAGGCTCTGCCACACACTATTCAAGTGAAAAAGGAAGAGATGATTCCTGCTTCTTTACTATATTGTGTGGAGGAGAGAAAGGCTGACTAAAACAGCCCAGCTTTTCAAGAGCACTAATGAGATTTATGCAGTTTTACAATTCCACACGGCCAGTAGGCTTTGGGAACTCGTGTTGCTTAAGTGGCTGGTGCAGAAAGCATGAGAGAACAGCTGACAACTGAAAATCATCTGAAATAAAGGATGCAGGAACACTGAGAGGGACAAGCTGACCCACAGCTCTTCTGAAGCTGATGTCTAGTTACTCTCAGGCCTCAATCTATCATCACCCACACCACATGGTAGTTGTGTATGTATATGAATTGCATACACTTTGTTTTGCCATTTTGCCTACTTGTTGACAAGATCCAAACATCTCTCCAAGATTCCTCACCCTAGGAGCTGCTAAGTGGACAATGCACTGCAGCTGTTCCAGGTTTGGCTTTTTCCATAACACATAACCCTCAGAAACTGTCTGATCAAGTTCTACAATTTCAGGTGCTTCCATATGCTATCATACCACCCTTGGGCACATATGACACATGCTGAGCTTAGCGCCAGAAAACAGCTCTCCCCTGAGCTGCAGCACAGCCCTCATATTGTTTCAAACAGTTTGAAAAGAAAACAAAACAAAAGCAAAAGGCACACAGAGTTTAAAGTTGACTTTGAGGCTGAGAAATGGGGATTTTAATAACCCTGTCCTACCTGGAGGTAATTAGGATTTTCTGTGTTGCCACAGATTGGCAATCAGGTATGTAATGTACAGTATTACAAGGCCACAGTCACATCAGATGCCAATGCTATGGAGATTTCCTGTCACTGTAGGAATCAGAACTGCTTTGTTCAGGATACTAATTCAATGGTGGTTACATCTTTTCAGTCTGGCTCAGGGCTATCAGAGTGCCTGCACTGCTTTATGTCCTCCATCAGAAAATGATTTCTGTAGTTAACACAGACTTGCAGTAGTTAAGACTAATAAGAACAATACCCAAGGTCCAGAACAGAGTAATTTTTGTGGAAATCTGCAGAATTTTATCCTAGTCAAAAGAAATTCACCTTGATTTCGATGTCTCTGCTGGCGAGATTGTTGTAGCAGTGACATCACAGTACTGTAAATCCCTGTGCTGCCTTAGCTGGGTGGGTGTGAGCCCTTAGTCAAACCCAGGTGGGATGAATGCTGACTATTCCATACATCTTTGGCAGCAATTCCAGCCAATCCTTCCTTAGTTCACACAGGTGGGATGGGGCAGGGGAATCCTCAAACCATCTCTTAAATCTTGCCTTTTACAGTAGGGCAAAACCAGCAGGGAAAATCCCATCTTCAATGAGTTTGGACAGTTCTGTAAATAACAAAATTGGGTTTGATTGCTCAAAGATCCACCATATTGAAAATGAAACAGTGATGTAATTTATATTTTATTTTTAAATTAGAAGGGAAAATATAATTAACACTTAATTAATTTCTTCTGTCTTCATTGACTTAAGCAGATTTAATGTCAAGCTGAAAGAATTATGTCCACAGCATTTGTTGCAACAATGCCAATATTACAGACCCTCCTTTAATTATTTTTCTTAAAGACAATTCTGATATGTCCACATTAAATAGCTTTTTGATTTTGTTTTTTATTTTCTATTGAAAAATGTCTGGCTTGGTCAACTGGAGATAACAGACTGGCTGACTTTTAAAACATCTAGAAACGTAAAGAGAAAATTCTGTGCTGATCTTTGGAATAAAAATAAAAGGAACAGTCAATAAAGGATGAGAAAAAAAGTAATATTCAGTATGAAGAAGTTAGATTCTTTCTCTCACCCACTGAAAATAAATATCATTTAAACCAGAAAATACTGTATCAGTGTGTATTTTAGAGGACAAACCTACAGAAGGAAGGAAAATCTGAAATAATTACTTTTAATAAGCTGAAACACCCAGAGATAAGAAATTGTACAAAAAACTATCTCCCTGGGGATACTTTTATTAATTTCAGCTTTTGATGAGAATTCAGTGAACAGAATTTTCTTATATAGTTTTTCAGTTTTAGCTGACGTACACAGAAATTTTTATATGTATTCTAAAATGGAGCTACTTGAACAAAACAACATATTGATGCTATCATATTTTATAATGACTCTGTGGTCCCATGACCAGAATGAATTAAGAAAACAACTAAAATGTCAAGTGCTTATTTTCTGAAACTTCCATGGGAATTAATAGCTCTGAATTTTGCAATAAATCCTTTAAGGAGCATGGAATTTGCACAAAAATGCAAACACACATAATTCTACTAACTCTGCACAACTTAGCCAAACTTTCCTTAAATTCTTTTGGCAACTTATATGAATAAACTGATTTTTAAAATGAAAGAATGAGGAGGCAATGAGACTGAGAAAATGGAAAAGAAAAACCTATATGCATTTTCTTCCAAACTTTGGAGTTAGATACCATTTTAAATAATCATTCAAACACATGGGAAGTGTTTCTCTCTTCTAATGTACTGAAAAAAAGTCTATCTATAACTAGGTAATATAAATTCCTATTGCAATGATACTGGAGTATGATGATTTTCTTCCTGATTTTGTATAAATAATAAAGGGCTGCTATGAGGGATGGTTTTCTTGCAACTAGCTCAAACAAGAATAGGAAATAACACCATCTAATCTGGAGAGAAATATTTCTGTTCTGAGTAGGTGTTTAAATTTTTTTAAAGATCAGTTTGCTTTTATTATAGGATTCAATTTTTGTGCTTTTTTTTGAATATATTACTCCTTGGAAGATCAGAAAAAACCCCGATTTATATTTATAAGTCTTTCATCTGCACTGAAATCCACAGACACAAAGTTGTTATGCTTTGTGACTGAGGCAGGTTTTAAATCAGTTTATTTTGAATCTTAGCAGACAACGATTTATCCAGCAACACAGTGGGGCTGTTATAATCTGCAACTGTGCTGACAAACTCTGTACTGCAAAATACGACTCAATTTTTTAATGCTTTCCAATTAAATTCTTACTGCCATGGGGAAAAATACAGCGAGCCCACCCAGATAACTTCTTCTGACTACAACTCCAGTTCAGTACCACCTACCAACTGGTTGGTCCCAAGAAAATCCCTTGTGCTTTACCTTGAGTATATGTGGAAAAAAGTGCATGTTTTCAACTGAACTAGCTTCTTCAAACTAGAGAAATATGAGGCCACACACATATCATCACCTCACAAATGCTTCCACTGCTAAATTAGGAAAAAAATATTACATTAAATCATCCTATGGTAGAAACCTAGTGAAGATAAGGCAGTTTTGCTTTAATTTGATGATTACAGGCTATCTAGTTTTACTCTAAGCATTTAACATGAAACGACAAGAATTTATCTTAACCAGCATTTTGGCATAAACTAGGTATGAGTTTTTATGGAAATAAAACACAGTATCACTGAGTGGCCAATATCCTTAATGTGCTTAATTTTAGCTAGTTGTCCAATAAATAAGCCTCCAAAAACCATGATGGAGGAGGAAAAATGGATACACTTTATCTGAGGCTTGAGGATGAGCAATATGGGGCAACATTAGTAACACGGGTTTATATGTCAGCACTTATCAGGAGAGTGTTTACACTGATAAGGGCTTGCACCAAAGGGAGAGAGGGGCTTCCTGTCTGTGTGTAGGAAAAAGAAGACATCAGTGCTGAAGATCTGTCAGGAAAAGAATTGCTTGTATGTAATTTGTTCTTCCCATTTTCAATGAAAAGATGAGCTGAGTACGTTCAAGCCATGAGCAGCATTCACACGCATCTGATAGGCCACAGGAAAGGGGTGATCCCACCACTGACATCCAAACTGCCCCTAAACTCCTCCAGAAAAGCTCTGGTTTGTGTTTGTAACCAAAGGTACCTATCAAGTACAAAACTGTCAGCCTGTTCCCAAACTCTCTCGGTGATAACAAAGGTGAGCAGTGTTGATCTGCTTCCAGGATGAACAGTTTGAAGCCTCTAAATTTTGCCTACCTCCCATAAACAGACATATGGCAACCTGAATATTTAGGTGCATGCATTTCCTGTAAGCTTTTCCTAAAGAAAAAAAAAAAAAAGTTTTCACATGATTAATTTATTTATTTACAGATTGTGGCACTGAAGTACCTGGCTACCTAGTGAGTGATCTGGCACTCCACATTATCAAAACTTTCCTCAGCATTTAGACATTGAGCAACAAATTCCTTAAGACAGTTTTCTTCCCTCCTCCCCTACTCCCTGTAGAGCCTAAATGGGTATAACCATTCAAAGAGCAGATAAAACTATAAATTTATAAATAAATAAATAAATAGAATACGTTGCAAAATCATAATATTATTTATAGAGGCCAGTCAGCAAATCTTATTTGAAACTGCATTTCTGGTCATTAAAAATTTGTCATGGAAGATATAAAGGTATGAGATTTCTGAATTCTTAGGTTTAGCTGCTTAATTAATGAAGAGACAATTATACCAACAATTTTTTTTTTTTTCTTCTATTAACAACAATGTAGCCAGAAAATTAAAAGATTAAGTAAATGAGACAAAAGTTGAAGTATTTGGGTCTCCCAGTGACCTCTGGCTGGACACTGGTCTGGGAGGCTTATGTTCTGCAGCCTGAGACATGAAAGAATATGTTTTTTTCCTCTTGTAGCTGCAGCTTGGAGTTGACTTCTTTGGCTTGTACTTTTGGTACTAAAATGGTGCTTCTGTTTGTCAGCAAGAACACCTACCCGTCTCACTAAACAGATGTTCTCCATAGAACAGGATATTCTAAGGACTTCTCTGACCTCTCTATTGAATGCAAATATTATTGTCAACACTAACTGGAGCTGAATGACAAGTTCATTTCTGATGTCATTATGGAGAAGGATGCAAACCCCAGGAATTTGCTTTCAGACCCTGTGGTCACGTTCACACATGCACCCCTATTCAGAAACACCCCCTGATCACGCCATCATTCTTTTTGATCTCTGTAAGTAAGAAAGTTTCTGGGGAAGGATTTACACTCTCATTCAGATTTATTCAAAGACACTTCAGCATTGTCACCAATGCTCTTCTGCCAGTTTTGTTAAAGTTACTAAGAAAAAGTTCCAGTAAGGAGAAGGATCTTTCTGTTCCCCATGATAAATTTGATGACATCAATCACTTAAACTATTCAAGTCCACCACTTAAACACAGACCATGGTACTACAAAGAAGCCCACAATTAGCAACCAGAAAGCATAATTCTGAGAGTACATAAAATCTTACTGACCCTGCAACATCCAGAACACCTGTGCTTGTCACTACCTGTAGTTAATTTAAAGATTAGTGCATGAGTTATTTTAACAGCAAGGCCACTCTAACACGCTAGAACAATCCATCAGACTCAATCCAGAATCATATAAAAAGCCACCTACTTCTCTGTCCTTTCAGAAACATTACCATTTCTGTGTGTGTAATACCTTCCTTGAGTCCCCTTCCTTCCCCTTGGAAGGTTTTAATGTGAAGAAGTCCTGAGCAAGAACACATCCAAAGACTGGCCCTTGCTGAAAGTGCATTGCAGATAAAGACTCTAAGCTTGTATAATCAGAAACCTTTTAATTAATACAATTTCTTTTTCCATGTCATCAGCAGATGGTTTACTTATTGTTGTTATAACATGCAGCAATATGAGTTAAAGTAATTAACAGCATATAAATTATTAAGTACTTAAGTGAATTGTCAGCATTTTCCACCCCATCTTTTCTGATGAAAAATTGAACAGCTGATTTGTAATTAGTGATACCAACTTTAAAATATCAAATATATGTGGTTCAATAGCATTGTATTCTTTAAAATATCGTAGCTGGGGTAATTTAGCGACAGTTTTAATTTATTAATGGAATTATAGCTCTGGTGTACTGCTCTTTTTGTGCAATAGTGCATGATAATAATCCTTGTTATTTTCTTATCTAAACAAGAAACATTTTATAACCATGGACAAATTATCCCAATTTTTTATTACTCCACTTAATTTCCATTTTATCTGAGATGATGAGCACTTACACTCATAGGCATATTACTAAATAACAAAAGAAGTTTTTAACAGACACATATTGCAGAGATTTCTTTTCTAGACCTTCCACATGTTGACTCTTATTTATTTCTCCTGAGTGCTGCTGCATACAATAGAGGAAGGACAGTTTAGGGCATTAAATTCCTACATCCTTAGCAATACCAATGCCCAAAGAAGTTCAGAATATGTGCACTTATTGTACACATTGTGTACTCAGAGATGCTGTAGGAAGGAGGAAAACAGTTCCATTACTTGGACTTTTCCTTGTGACCAAATCTGTTTGAGAACTGATATCAGAACAGTAATTACACAGAGAAAAAAAACAGCTTGTGTCCTTGACTTATTTTCTAAATGGAATACCTGACACCAACAGTATATATCTAATGGAAAATGAAGGCCTAGTAATTAGGTTTAGATTTCAGTTTTAATCTGTCATTTGATCAGACAGCTCCTCTAAATCATACAGCGAATTTTGAAGCTTTACACCAATTTTATCTTGCATTCACAGCTGAAAAGGAACTTTGTTCAGTATGTTATCATAAAAAGAATGGATGAATGGATTACAGATAAATATGTATAGGCAGGGATTATAGACATAGATATGGAATGTTTTTGGACACAGGTAACAAATATTGTTATCACTAAGTCATTTTGTCAATACCAAAACTTTTGATAGTCATTTTGTGCCTGTGCTGCAGAGTAGCAGCTGCTGAGGCATAATTTAGGCTCTTTAATGACTAGTAAAGAACACATTATAAAGATGCAAAGGGTTAATATTGGTTTTAGTTAGGGAAATCATCACGTTTACTATGTTCCATTAATCAGGCTTCTTAAGTTGGATAAATCTCTCCTGGTCCAAGGGCCCAAAAGACTACACCATGACAGCAGTATTCTGCTGTGATAGAAATCTAGACATACACATATTTTGCTTTTTACAGCTGTAATAGTCTTGCTAACTCACACTGCTGTCTGTGGTTTCCCATGAGTAGTAACATATAATTTATTTTCTTCCACAACAGATTGACCTTGTCTTATCACTTCATTTATTAATCACTGAAATACCCTTCCAGTGCAGCAGTGTACACACACACCCACCCACACGCACACCCCCACCCATAGAGGAAACCCTGAAATGTATTTGCAAAACTGCAGCATCTACAGCTGCTGCTCTGGAAAGTGATGAGTAGCTGCAGTTCAAATGCCATTGCAGGAGGTCTGGAAGCAGAGCAATCCCAGTAGCTCCTCATGCCATTCGTTCTGTGCACACTGGACTCAGCTTCTGAAATTGCACGTGAAGTTGGTTTGGAGCTCCCGGGGCAACAGCGTGGTTAGGGGGGATTTCAGGCATTAATTATGAACATATTCTGTTGTGCACAGTTGCACTGCTGAGAATTTGGGATTATACAAGCCAGACAGGTCTAGCAGAAAGCAGTGTTTTACACTGTGCATATTTAGCACATTTCATCAGTGTTTCAGTTAACGTTATCTTAAGGACTGTTCAAATTCAGCAGTAGAGAAAAAAAAGGTTACCTAGAAAGTTTTGGGAAGCAAATCCTCTCAGTCTCTCTGTCATCTTTAACCTCAGTAACTCCTGTCAAAAATGCTTGAAGCCTCTCTATTGCACTAAGCTTTATGTGAATTCAGAGAATGTTTCATATATTCACAGAAATTAGATATGAGAATGAGTCCTTCCTCTGCTACTGAAATACAGTCCAAGGTTCAATGACAATGACTGACCAAAGAGGAATGGGTCCGTGGAGAAAAAAAGTTGCTGTTTAAGGACCTGAAATACATTTAAGACATGCATAGGGGAGTTTTAGTTCAGAGTTCAGTGTAGTTTGAAGACTCATGCACATTAATGCTTGGAGCAAACAGGCATATTCCTGGAGCATGTTTTCTGGCTTACTTTAACCCAAAAGGAATCCCATTTGCATGCCATCAGGCTGCTCTGCGACAAAAAGCAGTACACAGAAGGAAGGACAGTAAGGAGATGAACTTCAAAACCTCACTCCTATGGTAATGCAGGCATACCTGGTGAAACACTTAGATGGCTGAGTCGAAATGTAGGACACCCAAAATGTAATAAAGTCGCTGTTTGCTTTCCTCTTGACAGCCAATGTTCTTGGTTTCATCCCATCCATCTGTGGTTCAGCCCACACACTTCCCGCTGTTCAGTGTTTTGGAGTTTGAGATATTCATAGTCATATTCCCACAGATATCAACACATACCTGAGATTTACAGGGAGGGGGGAGGGGATGGACAGTCTGTGTTTTCAGTGCTTCATCCCTGGCCACTTCTGTTGATACACACACTACTGATGGTCTATTCTCAAAAGCTTCAGGTGGAGACTTTGGGCCAGTGAAACAGAATTATTTCTGCACATGATTTCAAGGCAAAACTCAATGAACAGTCAACATGTGGTCCCAGCAAAAGTTTTTTTCTTTCCCTTGATTGTAGTAATTACCATTACGAACATCTCTGTCTCTGTTCCAGGACCATTGATTCTTTTGTTTTAAAACAGTTACATGTTGATTCTCACAGGGATTTTAGATACAGTATATTTAAAACCCTGTTACCGCAAAAACTCAAAAATATTAAATCACTAAAATTTCATTTTCTGCAAATTCCTTTGTATTTCCACACTTGTCTTACTTAGCTATGGTTTTATTTTATTTGGTGACTTTAAAAGCTAATGATTTGATTTTCAGTCAGAAGGGTGACTAATCACAAAAATACACAGAGGAGAAAAATATATTGGACTGTGTGCTGTAAGCTTGGAAGAGCAGTTTCCAAACAAAATAAAGCTACATCCTCTGAATTATTTTCCAGATTGTTTACTGGCACTCTCAGTAAACTGTATTTGTTTAGGTCAATATTTTGTATTCATTGGGGTATTCATAGAAAAAAACATCTTAGAGAGTGTGTCCTATCTGTAAGAGAAATCTGTTTATTTTGCTGCACAACAAGAGCTTGCTTAAATTTTTAAACAGAACTTCTGATAGTCAAAAGGAAAACAACTAGGGAAGGGTATTAGCCAAAATATCTGTCAGCTAAACAGAATTTGTAAATCCAGTCAAACAACTAAAGGGCATTGCACTGTCAAATCATCAGATTGCAGATCCCTGCCCTGTGGTTTGCTGTCTTTTAGAGAAGGATGCAAACTGTTTAGCTTTCTCAAACCCTCCCCCCTTCCATCTGCCTACTGACCCATGCAGCTGCCTTAGCATTCGCATTCGCTCCACTGGAAATTTCATGCCTGCCTTGATAGAAGAAAGTAAAATGTTGCAGTGACAGCAGCTTCAGTGGGACTGAGCAAAGAATGATGGAGAAGACTAAATGTGTTATATCTATGGATAGCTGAGGATTGGATAAGAAAACTTTGTGAATCACTGTGCACCAGAACTGTCAGAACAGAACATTTTAGGAGAAAAATGAAAACTACACAAAAGCCCCACACCCAAACCCCTAGTTTTTATCACCATTAGGAAGGGACAGCAATGTATGTAAAGAAGATGCACTGCACAGAAATTTTAGTGCTCAAATGCAGAATGAAATCATAAGTGCTTAACCTGCTAAAAATCATATCAAATTCTACTGAGACCAGTTTATCATAAAAGTCTTGTCTTTTCTTGACCATCATTTTCTTCACCCTGGCATTTAGTAAAAATGCACTCTAGAAGGTAATTGAGCATGCTTTCTTCCTTTGGGGCCCATAAGTTTATTTACAAAGGAATATTTAAAACAGTAACAATGTGATGGATCTCTACAGACTAATTTCCTTAAATATTCATGCGGGTAGTCTTCTAAAGGGGCACATACTGGTTGATAACGTTCCACAGGATTCACTGAGGCAGGATACCCTGTAGACATGGTAAGCAAAAAAAAATTGCAAGCCATTATACTTCACTAGAGTGCAAAATAAGTTTAGCTTCAGTAAAAAAGAACCTTCTCAGGAAAGTCAGTGCAGCAAAAAATGTTATTTCAGGTAGCATTTTGCACAATTAATAAAACCTTTGGGTGACATGGAAGACACTGCCTGTGATAGCCTGTTACAGGCTCTGTATTTTCTTGCACATAATATTTCTGTTTTGTCACTCTGTAGGCAACCCAGGCAAACTGCGAGATGTAACACTCAGGAGGTCAGGTTGAGACCACAAGATTTTAATAGAGTTTACAGGCAGTGTTGCAATTAGCTATATCCAAATTTTAAAAGGCTCTCCAGCCACAAACCCTAGATTAATTTCAGCCTGAAGTAATACACTTTATTCCCCATTTTCAACATACAAAGTTAGCTCTGTTTATTCCCACAGGCTATATCACTGGGCAAGAGAGATCAAGGGCTTCTCATTATTTTTTGTGAAACTCAAACTTTGAGAAGATGACTACTGTAGTCAATAATACTAATCTCTTTAATCACAGGCAGTTGGGTTCAATAGTACAATATTTACTGCTGACGTTTTAGAACAATTTGAAGTCTTTGCTTTTGAAGACAATGATAATCACAGAGAAACTGGAGCCACTTTTATGAATAAATTTCACTATGCTGTACTGTACAGTGCCACAGTTAAGAACCTGTGAACAATGAAATTATACAGACTATTAGAAATAGTTGTAACTAAAGCATTTGGTAATTGTTATCTGAGGAGAAAATTACCAGAGAAAGTCTCTGCACGTGGCACACCACATATACCCAGTTTCTCTTTTGGAAACAAACACACACATTCATATGCATAACTATACAGTTTCACAGAAACTTAGGGTTATAATGAATGGAACCAAAACACAGCAAACAGGTCATTGAAAACAGAGCAATGTCAATCTTATTCCTTGTCCATACTATTCTGCCTGGGGAATTGCTCTTCTCCTCTTTCCTCCTGCACATATACATCTTCTCCTGGGTCACTGGAAATTATGGTGTTTCCAGTTCTGGCAGTTCAAGGTTCCAATCTGTGAAGCCACCTCCTTGTCTTTCAGCCAACCCAGGAAACATACGGCATTCGTGCTCATTTCTTCAATGACATTTCTACCTGGAACATGCTATATCTTCTTTTCTACCTCCCAATAACATTCCTCAATCACTGAAAGCTCGTCACAGATATCCCAGTAAGACAGCTTGTTATTAAAACTGGCAAGTACATCACATCTCACAGCCTGTTTTGTCAATAGATGAGGATCATGAGATTCTACTTTCCTACTTATGTAATACCTATTTTGGTTAAATAATTTCTCCTTACTCTTGTTAGTTTTCTAAAGTTCTAGACACACACTAGCATGTTTACCCATACCCTTCTCAACCCAACAATGATGATTTACCTAACCTACATTACTGTAAATGGAATCTGCATGCATAAATTCCAGCTACCACAGTATACCCTTTAGCACTATTGTGGTAGTGTTTTAGATGGGAAAATTATCTGTAGAAATTTCTAGACCAGTATTGACTTTTTTGCATACAGTAAATTATTGATGAATTGCTGAAGAAAACAATCTTAAGGATTATTACAGTACTTACTTGAATGCAACTACACAATGAGTCACTCACAGGAATTATCTAGCTGCTCTTCATAGACAATTGCACACATTATCTAAAAGAATGGCCATACAAACAGAATTCTATTTCCAAATTGATGCAGTAGATATAACCCACTGCTCAAGGTGCTGTATCTCAATTATCTTGAAGGACAATTTTAGCAAATGAACTTCATTAAGCCTAGGTTTTATCAGTCGCAACCTTGGCTGGCCATTGCCATTTTCTATATGTGAAGTTTGTTCACAAATACTTACAGCATGGAAAAAACCCAAGACAACAGAAAAATATTCCTGATGTTAGAAAATAGAATTTGTTTTTATCACTGAACATCTCAACGAAAACACTGTGATGAACCATTGCACAAAGAGTCTGCTGAATCATGAGTAATGAGAAATTAACCTCAAGCAATACAAGACACGGCCGTTTGCATAAATAAACAGTTAAAGCTGACTTAACTCCTCTCTATTTCCATATCCCTTTCTCCTTAGCAAAAGTCTGTGGTTCCTCAGCACCTAGTTCTGCTGGGGCCCTGAGCTGTGTTTCAGTTACACCACAGTTCCTCTGAAAATAAATGTAATTTCCCAGTTCTCAATAACTTATTGGTGTAACTAACGGGTGTTTGTTTCTTTTCCCCTCCCCCATTTAAAAATGAACAAACCATTCTTTCTGCTCCCATTTACTTTTGTCAGGAAAGATTTTAAAAGTTCAGAAAATGTGGATGTTTGAGCAGAACAAGTGCCAGTAAATCCTGATCATTTCTGACACTGATCTGAACTCTTTCAACTCCATTGAAAATGAGTCAAAAGTGGCCAAAGATTAAGGTTTAATTTTCTCCAGCCCAGACCCTAAAGAGACTCTTTGCTTTCTTCTTCAGTGCTAGACAGGATTAAGAAAATACAGTATTTTGCAACATTAAGAAAGAAAAGTGAGATCAGATTCTAGAGAAATTTCAGTCAAAAACATGGGCAATGGGAGAAACATTACAAACTCCTAATGCTCGTGTTTTATCCAAACTGACTCAGCAATGCTTGGTCTTCAAACCAAACCCTCAATTTTTGACCTTGGTTTCACAGGGAAAAATAATCTGAAAAAACTTCTTTCATTTCACTTTTTCCCAGATACTCATATTTTATGCATTTGTGCCCACTGTCTTCTTGAAAAACAAGTGATCTGGAATTCAGTTAGTTACTCAAAGTTCCCTCTTTTCTTTCATCTGATGAAATACCTCAGACCACCAGGGTAATAGGACTATGCAGTGAGAAGTGAGGAGGCAAAGACCTGTGAACATCACCTAAGAAAACAGATTTCCCCTCTCTCCCACCTTTAAAACTGCCAGTTCTCGATCTGTAACTCACGGATGACAGAAGCGGAAGGGCTTTGATGAATAATTACTGTAATAACTTTCTCCTGTAGCTTTATTCCCTTCTTGTCCTACATTGCAGAATACTGGTGGATGTGAGGAGTAGCTCTCTAGGCAGAGATAGGTTTGGGCAGCTTAAAAACCTTTGTGAGCTTAAATTGCTTGCATTACCTGTGGCTAGCTGGCAGCCTGCTGTGGAAGGATGAACCAAACACCATGTGTTGGCATCAAAGATTTCTAGGATGTCAATTTTTCCCCTTTAATCTAGAAGGTTACTGTCACAGACGATGCACAGAACAAACCCTTTGTTTACCAATCAAATTAACATATGACTCTAGTTAATGATTTTGTGCTTTCTAGTACCCAGAACTATGATATCATGGTCATTTTGAAACTCTTCTACACAGAAAGACTAGGGAATAAAGATATACAAATTCTGTTCTGCTGTGATGTTTCTAGTTTGAGTTTTTGAAGGCCAGTGTTTTGCTTGCAATTTCATTTGATTCACTGCTTCTTTTGCTGAATGGCCTAAAAAAAAAAGTGAAGCTCAGCCCTAACATGAGGAAGGACCCTGGGACAGAGAAATTTTTTAATACTTCATGTTAGTCCACAGTTATCAGAACTTGCTACCTATTAGAACAACAAACTCTAGGGACAGAAGGAATCCCTTTACTCTTTACTTCTGCTAAGGGATAAACTCTTTAGCCTGTTATTCTTGTGAATCATTTTGAATGCTCAGTTATGGGAGCAATTATCAGAGAGACTGGAAGTGCTGCAAATTATTTATGAAGTAAGAAAAGGATTTTCAAAGTCAAAAAAGTTGAACATTAGGGATCATGAAACACTGGGATACAAGAAAGTGAGCAGTATTCTCCAGTGTAGCATTTAGAAAGCAGTTGTTTTGTAACAGTATATATCTCTTGCTATTTTCTGTGAGGATAATTAACATGAAAGCTTCTTACAAATGCCATTCAAATGCAGAGCTGGTGGTTTATGAGCTCGGAATATTTTGCTGCACAGAGCAACAGCAGGCAGCAGTTGGACTTCACTGAAGTTGTCACTCAGCGCACAGCTCTATCAGGCACACAAGGAAAGCTCTGAGGGGGTTAAAAGTCAATTGCAAGACCTGGGACCAGTGCCAATAAAATTGTACCTGGCCAGGCTTAAATTGAATTTTAGCTGCCAACTGTACATTTTCAGATCTCCAGAGGAAGCTGGTTCCTCCGTGTGGGTGAAGTAGACAGAGGCAGCTGTTGAAATGGAAACCATTGCATCAGACAACTTGGGAACTGATTGAATTTAAAATTGGACTTTCTTATGCCTTGAATTTTGCCTCAGAATGCACTGAGGAGATGCAGGTGGCTGATAAACAGAAATGTATCACTCAACCAAGAGGTTAAAAAACCCTTTCAAACAAACAAGATTTTTGTCTTTTGGGAGGGAAAAAAAACCCTCCACAAATTCAGCAATAAGGTATAGAACCAGGCTCTTATTAGGTATAAATCAGATGAGTTATTCTGCTTTACATCAACGTTAGTAGACTGATGTCTAGATTACTTAGTTAAACCAGTGTAAAATAAATAGAATAATGCACTAATTTGAATATAATTACACAAAAATCTTAGCCCGATATTATTGCAAGCCTAGGATTAGCGTTGGACTTGAAGTAATATGTACATATATTTTATATATATGTGTGTGTGGGTATCCCCTAACGGAAAGAACAAATTGTAATTTTTTTAACCTGCACATAAACACTGTAGAAAACATGTTAATATTTTCAACTCAAAAACTGCACAGTAAGAATTCCCAGAATTGAAGTTGTTCCTGTATTATGAAGAAAGTGCCAGGTCACATCCTAATTTTTTCGCCTACAGGATTTCAGATAATTCTGACATGGGGTCCTCAGGTGGTGTGATTTCTTTCAGCATCAGTGGGAACTGAATTCCATTTACACCAGTGAAGGATCTAGTTTAGCATGTTCATTCAACAGAATCCAAGCTATAAATGCCCTGCTGGGTGCCCCTTCCTTGTCACCACTGATGGCCTTGGTGCCTGCTTCTAGTTCCTACATCGGAAGGAGAAAGTCTCTGTTTTATGGGACAATTTTCCTTTTTCTCAAAAAAAATACAGAGATGCAGAACAAATAAGGAAACTATTTAAGGCTTTCCAAAACAGGTAAAACAGGTAGTGTAACAAAGTTTACTGTGACTCTTCCTTGCGTATTAGGCATTTTCGGTAATGTGTAAAGAGTTGCTCAGTCTTTATCTTCTGCTCAAAGCAGGATGTTAAAGTGAGCTTATCCTAATATGGTGTCATCAACCATAGTAAAAATAGAAATGTACATATAGGAAATTGTTTGTATTTCACTAATTTCAAGCCCACAGATACCATTTTTAAGTTTACTGTTAAATCACATTCCCTTACAGCATTCGTAGTGAGAGCTCAGTTGAATTTGTCATCACTGATGGTGAAGTGCTGTAAACCAAACTGATGAACCAAGGTCCTTAATGATTTTCCTTTGTTAACATAACAAAACACTTTTTATATAAACCAGAAGTTGAAATTCACCTCAAATAACTTTTTTGTCCTTGAAATGTCTTTTTTTTCATGAAATTTGAAACACCAACAGAGGGAAGACACAGGTTAAAAATCCAACCTTCTCTTACAAAACCAAAACTACAGAATTTGTATATCTCTAGTGATAGTAACTCCTTTTTTCATACAAAAAATTATTCTTGCCTCACCACATCCAAGGTGAAGACAGGAAAATTAAGCAAGAATTCTCAGCCACCATACCATTATTTTAGAAAGTATCATAGACTGTCCTTCCCTAAATTATCAAAAAAAAAGGACTTTTGGAACGGTATTTGTCTTGGTGCTCTTTGTCTGTGTAATCAGGACTTTAAAAAAAGGAGGAAGTATTATTGGGTCAGTTCAATTCATACTGTACCTGTCTTTCACAGCCCAGGTAGGTAACTTCAGCCTAAGCTAGATCAAAAAATAATGGCACCAGTGAAAAAAATTAAATTAGAATAATAACTGACCTTGTATAACTTTAAGACCTGTTTGACTTTCAGATAAAATAAAAAAAAAAAACTTCAATAAAGTGAGCACTCATTTTTATATGAAGCTTATTTTTAGCCTCAGTAGAACAGTGATATAGTGTTCTCTGAGGAATAAGAAACAAGCATCATGGTTAACTTAATAGGGAATTTGACTTTGAATTTATTTCCTATTTAAGCTTCAAGAATTTTTCACAAAGACTGGAATGTTTTGGACTATTTTTAAAGAACAAACAGAATTCGCCCTGTCCGTACTCTGTCTACAAACTAAAAAGCCCTCTCTGACAGCTGAATTAAATCCTCTTTGAGGTGAAAAAATGGAATCCCAAGTACAGTACTTCCCTGGCATAATATCACTGAGCAGTTCTAAGCCCTTTGTTCTTTCTAAGTCTACTTTGAAAAAGGAAAAGAGCAAAGATGTGCATGTGATATAATGGGGATTTTTCTTTGGTTGTGTATTTCTTTCTTCCTTTCTGCGTGATTTATATGAGTGCATAGGAAAATTTGCAATGGTCAGAGACCAGAAAGCTCCCCTATTGTAATTCTCTCACTTCTTTTCTTTTTTTTTTTTTTTTTTTTTTTTGTCTTTCCTGACACGTTCTTCCTTTTTCCATCTCCAGATGCTTTCAAGCTCCTATTTAAACTACTGCTGTTTTATTTTTTTTTCCCTGGTGCCTTCATGATACTTTAAATGTTTTATCCTCTGTAGCTGCAAAGTAACAAGTTAAGAATGCAAGGTGACCTGAAACGCAATCAAAAGAAAACTAATAGAAACTCATTTTTCTGAAACTGGAGATACATAATTTCCAAACCTCAACAATACAGGTAGGTAACATTTCAAAGAGGAATACTTAACGTGTGTCCTCTGGAAAAACCAATACACAGTTACACCATTACCTAATTTGGTACATATTTAATTTGCAGTTTACAACTATATATAAGCTTATCCCTCATTATAACAAAGTGGGCATTTAGTCAGCAAATCTACAAAGGGCGTACATACAGCAGATTAACCTCACCTCTTTCAAGGCAAATTTAATTAAATTTTAGTCCTGAAGAAATCAACAGAAATCTTCATACTTTGCAAAACAGGTCTAACTGTGATAATTTATAAAGGATCATCATATTGCTGTATTCCTAAATGTTCTAGTTTCATTATCTTGCACAGCAGTTTGGAGTTATTTTGCATTTTAAAGTGGTGATTTTCTACCTGGTAATGTCACTGCTATTAATTTTAAGTGCCATACTGCATGGTAGAACAAAGTATTTTGGAGGCTTTGTTTAACTTACGTTTTTATCAGAGACCCATCATTTAGGATATGGTGCTGTAAATGCAAACGATTGCATCAGTGTTTTACAGCTATAAGTTACTAGAGAACAATTTTCACTTTACAGTGATGTGTTTTCATTGGCATTTTAATAAAAGGTGATTATCTAAAGATAGGATTCTAAAAAGGATTTGCCAGCTATATCTTCTGCTCTTCACTCAATAATTTATCACAGTGCATCATTTCTTAAAGTGCAAGCAATATGCACAACTTAATTAATTTGCATTGGATGTGAACTGAGAAATGCTAAAACCAGTAATTGATTTACCATACTGGTAATCATAAAGCAAATAATAAAAATACATTGAATTAGATTTTACCTCTAAAGGCAAGGCTTAAGTCTGAATTTATTTGGTATGTCAACAAATACCCACTTATACATTTATCCAAAGTAAGAGACATGGGAATAAACTGACACACTGGGTTTCACAGAAGAATCTGTTATGGAATAAAACCAGGTCATTGTAATTCTGGACCAAACCTTTATTTCAAAGTATATTTTTAAACAAAACAAAACAAAACAAAACAAAAAAAACCAAAACACACCGCCCCAATAAAAACCAACAAACCAAACAACAACGAAACGTCCCCCCTCTACTCAATCTAGTTTTATTCTTGGGTAGCAAGATGCAGAAGCAGTTACTTTAATAAAACCTATCACTCTTGGATTGCACTTAAAAATTGTGTTTGATGCTTTTTCTTGCTGTATATGTCATCTCATACTAATTGGAATTCTGTCTTAGTAGACAACAGACATTGCAAAGCCTACAAGAGCAAAATGTCCCTTTGGGTCATGAGCAATTTATGGTAAAGCAGCACAAAATGGTGAGTTTCTGAGAGAGAATTAGTTTGTAGTCCACCAATAACTGTTTCAAACCAGCTGCCTGTGCTGCAATATATCACACTGAGAGTATCTATAGGAGCTACTATCTCTGAATTCCAAAATTTACTGCAGTTCTGTGGTAGATGGTTATGTATAAATTATTCCCTGTTACGTGAGCCTTTTTCAGCACCATGGATAGTAGGAGGTCCTGACTTTCCTGAGTGTCTTCCAGATCAGTTTCTGTTAATTCTATTCCAAACCATGATAAAATTTTACACACACACACATATATATATATCTATATGTATATGATAACTAGTAACTAATAGATGCCATGAAGAGAATCCAAGGAAAAGCAACAAGATTGATGAAATTTTAGATGGCATAATTTATGAGGAAATTTTAAACAATCTGAATTCAAGGTTGAAAATGAAAGATAAAGTGATTAGTTTTTGAAAAGGAAACATGCACAGAGAGGAGCAAGGTGCTGTTCACCATGTCTGTCAGGTGTAGGGCAAGAATTATCAGTGTAATTTGCCATATGATTTAAATCAAATATTAGCAGTAACGGTCTAACTGCGATCAAAGATATATTGCTTGGCAAAGATATCAAAATGATAATTAATCTGAAGTTTTAAGAGAGTGTGGGGCAACAATATATATGCACTAAGTATGTAATACTTTAACTAATGGTAGTGCTCTCCTTTAATATCCCTTTAATTCTAAATTTTTAATGCTAAAATCTACTTTTGAGTAGCCAAAACTCAAGTGTTTAAAAATGCTCTGATTTCTAACACATGTTGATCACATAGTCCATTATGATCAAAATTACCCATAGGGTAAACCCATAGGGCCACCTATCCAAAATGGGATCACTCAGATTCATCTGTTGCTGTCTTGACCTTATAAAGGAAACCAAATCAGATAACTAAAAAAAAACCCAGGAAATAGACGAAAGCCAGGGTTTGACCACATTTACATTGTTAAATCTAGATATTTACTGAAACTCACCCGTACATATGGAGATTGCATTTGTTAACCCAAATCCCTAATGTTTTCCTTTACGTACTAAATAAAGGATATTAATTGTAAATGAAAAAAAAAAGTTAAACTTAAAGCATATAATTTCACTGCAGGATTAATCATTTTCCAGCAATTTTTACTGTTTACAATAAGTCATACAGAGCAAAACATATTTCTGTGTAGAGATCAACTATTGAGAGTCAAAACCAGCAACTAGAAACTCTATTAGAATCTCAGTAAGATAGCACCAAGTTACTTAGAATGAGTGATTTACATAGTAATCGACTAGGTTTTTTTAGCAGTTTAAACGGCCAGAGATTGTACTTCCTCTAAACATTCCTCAAGAAGTTAATGACCCAAAAAAGAACCATGTAAAGCAGGTAATCACTTGTTAATTGATCTGCTACTAGTCCTGTATGAAACATTGAGCAACACAGCCACCGTGGAACCTTGAGAATACATTTACTAGTTTTGCTGTACCTCAGGACAAGCTGCAAAGATGAGCACCCGAATATTTATTGCAGGAACAGAAAGTGTTGACAGTTCATTAGTGAGATAAATATACATTTTCTGTGAACCTAAAGATACCTGCACACTTTTCAAGATCTGTGAACATGGCAAAGACCCCACCAAATAATCTACCTCAGTGCCCACTGTGGAAAGCTTTGCTCTTGCAAAGAGGAAAAGAAGAGTGCATAGTGAGAACTAAAATTTCCTTCAACTGAAAAAAAAATCTTTGATGAATGTGCTCAGAGGATGCAAATCCCCACTTGCAGAAGGTTGGCAAAGTAGATTTTTTTTTCTGTCCTCTCAGAGATTTCTTTGTTTTGTTGCAGCTGATAAAGGTCATTATAATCCATTTTGCACACCAGCACACGCAACCTTCCCTTTTCATTTCTCAAGGCTCAGACCACACTCATTTCTATAAAATGGTAGAAGAGCATAAAGGGTGTATTCAGAAGCAACATGCAAATGTTCATGATGTTTATTTGCACATCAGTCTCTGGCACGCTTTTAAAACACATTTCTTCTTCATAAATAAAACAGGATCTGAGCATGGGATGGTAAAGAGGGAAGAATAGGAGGAAAGAAATACTGAGTGGTTTGAGCGAACATCCAGTGGTTTGATTTTTTTTCCTGTGCTTGGCAAACAAGAATCTCAGAGGCTTTTATGAATTTTAGTCTCTGCACTAGACCTTTCCTGAGTGATTGTGGAGCAGAAGTTTTGTTCTGAACAAACAAAAGGCATGTGGCACGAGAATGCCCTGGAATTTGAAAGAGGTGGAAGAAACTGAAAAGGCAAAGACCCCATAGGACTCAACCAACTCAGCCATTCTACATTCTTTAAACACACCATACTAGAGCACATTAATCAAGCAGTGAAGAGGTGAAGATGACACCCTGAATAAATTTCTAGCCAGAATTGATGACTGTAGAGGAATTTGGGTTTATGGTCTACATTAACAATAGTAAATGATTTCAACATTCAGGGACATATGACAGAATTTAGTGGTCCATCATTAACTTCATTTTCAATTAAATAAATTCTATCCACATTTACAGTCTGACCTGGAATACAAAATAAGGCTGCCAGATGCTGAACCCGATTTAAAGCAAATACAATGGAGAAGCAGCATTCACAGGGAAAATATTACAGGGAAATTTTAATTTTCATACCAGTCTTGGGATATACCTAATCAGGGAGAGGGCAAGTGACACAGAAATTATTGTGATCTCCCCAATAAAACAGGAGGAGAAATAAACTATCTTGAGCGGCACTAGTGTAAATGGTGTGGGAAAAGAATCCTGTTGTCATTACACGGCTGATAACCAAGTCACCTGTTCTTGGCACACACATATCACAGCAGAAATCAGCATCATAAGAAAGACACGGAAAAAAACCCCCACCAAACTAATAAAAAGGTAAAAGATCGAGTAATATGGTCATTTTTTCTTTTACCCCTGTGAGGCCCAAAGGAAAAGAAGGAAATATTCAAAATGGAGAATAATAATGAAGAACCTAGTTTTTTCAGACATAAGATTAGGACAAATTCATAGGGCTATTGGAGCCCCTAGCCATTTTCTAAGTATACAGTAGGGAAGAAATCCATTTGATCTGAGGATATCCTTTATAGTTTGCCCTTGCCTTCGGAAGCAGAAGTCACCAGACTCTTGGGGAGGCATGTCTGTAGTTCCAATTACACAGGGAATGGGGACAGCAAAGATATGAGAACAAGAGCTTAGATTTCTTCTCAGTGAGACATAAATGCATATTTAACTTGATTTCTATAAACTAGAAATTTCAGAGATTGACGCTAAATTTTCAGCTCTCCATTAATGGATATTTCTTATTGTCCTTGACAATTACCTCTGTTCTATAATTTCACTTTTACTCCTTCCTTCAATGACACTGGTGAATGAACTATACTCTTCCATCCACTCTGCCATCAGCTGCAGGCTGTTTTTCAATTTTGTTTTTCTCCCAGTTTATATTTCTTTGGATTTTTTCCATTTTATTGAGTCATGTGTGGGCCAGAAGGATGCATGTGGTATGATGAGGTTACTACTCTGTATTTGATAAAGCTTTACTAATACTTTTATTTCATTATATGATCTTTTTTCTACTTTTTGTGGACTTCTACATAAAGCTCCCAAAATTGCATTCTGTGGCAAAAGCTTAGCTGATTACTTTGAAAATTAGAGTAAAATCGATACAGATTTTGACAATACATATATTTTGCTGGAATGTGTAGATACACATAAATTTACTCTGCAGTTCAGAGAAAATGAGCTTAAAAATATCTTGTTAACAGTATCTTGAATAACTGATGCAATTAGCTATTATTTAGAATGCATTGTACATGCACTATAGAATATTGAGCTAATGT
Organism: Corvus kubaryi; assembly: GCF_017639235.1. Lineage (NCBI taxonomy): Eukaryota > Metazoa > Chordata > Aves > Passeriformes > Corvidae > Corvus > Corvus kubaryi. The sequence continues at coordinate 4,538,228 of NW_024581130.1, forward strand.
TTTTTCATATTACACATTTCCAAAACCTTAATCAATCTGGGTTCCAGTTCTTCTTTTAATTTCCTTTCTACTGTTAAGTGGGAAATGGCCAATAGAATATGTCTCTCTACTTGTCTGAGAGAAAACATTTTCATTGTCTCTGTCTTGACAGAAGAAAAAATAAACACTTGAGTCTTTTCAAAACTCTGTCCATGGAAAATGTTAAGACAGAAACCATAAGAAAACAAGCTGAAGACAGATCAGAACCTTCTCTCTTTTACCGTATTCTTTATTATTACTTCTTGAAGGGAGATCTTAATCTAAAGATTGAGTCATACAGTAGACAGGATGACACAGAGGTAGTAAGGAAATAATTTAGCTTCTAAGGGAGTTGAAGAAATCGGGATGAAAGTAATGATGCATTAATGTAAGGACAGGGAATCAAAAATGAAATAATGTATTAATTGCATTTTCTTTCTTTTAACATCAATGAAACTACCAAAGATATGGGAAGACTGCATATGTTGAAAACCTTCATGTTTTTACTCAATTTGATGTTTTTAAACTAATCATCAACATTTATGAGAAAGAAAAAAGCAAATAATTTCACATGAAATTCCTTTTCTTTCCAGAAACTTCCTCAAACTGGTCTTATAATGCAATAGCTGATTAATATCCTGTATTGGGTTTGCATGACCACGTTTTGGTAGTGGGGGGCTACAGGGGTGGCTGCTGTGAGAAGCTGCCAGAAGCTTCCTCCATGTCCAGCTGAGCCAATGCCAGATGGTTCCAAGATGGACCTGCAGCTGGCCAAGGCTGAGCCCATCAGGAATGGTGTTAATGCCTCTGTGATAACAGATTTAAGAAAAAAAAAAAAAAAAAAAGAAGTCTGGCTCACCTGTAATCATGGCCAGAGAAGAGAAGGGTGAGAAAATGTGAGAGGAATGGCCCTGCAAGCACCAAGGTCAGTGGAGAAGGAAGGGCAGGAGCTGCTCCAGGCGTTGGGGGATGAGATTCCCCTGCAGCCCATGGTGAGACCGTGGTGAGGCAGCTGTGCCCCTGCAGCACATGGAGGGCACGGGGGAGCAGAGATCCACCTGCAGCACCTGGAGGAGCCCATCCTGGAGCAGGCGGATATCTGAGAGGAGGCTGTGACCCCGTGGGAGGTCCGTTCTGGAGGAGGATTCTGACAGAGATCTGTAGGCCCATGGAGAGAGGAGCCCACACCGGAGAAGGTTTCCTGGTAGGACTTGTGACCCTGTGTGGAACCCAGGCTGGAGCAGGCTGTGCCTGAAGGACTGACCCTGTGGTAGAGTGACCTATGCTGCAGCACTTTGTGTGCTGTGGGAGGGATTCACATTGGAAAAGTTCATGGAGAACTGTCTCCTCTGGGAGGGGCTCCATGCTGGAGCAAGGGAAGGACTCGTCTCCCTGAGCAGCTATAGAAACAATAGGTGAGGAAATGATCATAATCCCCATTCCCTGTCTCCCGGTGCTGCTGGAGGGGAGGAGGTAGAGGTGGGAAGAAGAGGGTGTTGAGGGAAGGGGTTTTTAAGGGGTTATTTTACTTCTCATTATCCTGCTCTGATTTTGCTAGCAATAAATTCAATTAACGCCTCTAATTCTAGTCTGTTTTGCCCATGACAGTACTTGCTGAGTGATCTCTCTCTGTCCTTATCTGAACTCACGAACCCTTTGTTACATTTTCTCTTCCCTCTCCAGTTGTAGGGGGTAATGTGAGAGAGACTTTGGTGGGCACTTGGCATCAAGCTGGGGTCAACCCACTTTGTATCCCTACCTGAACAGGTCTGTGTGTGGTCAAGGACTCCAGAGTACCTTCCTCTGAAATCACAAGGATTTGAAGGTACAACTATTTAGTTATGCCATCTCTTATTCCTGGAAGCAATTTAAGCTCTGCTATGCACAGAAAAAGCAATCAAGCCATGACTAACATGAACAGTAAATGCCTGAAGAGTATATGACAAAATCATAAGCTGACGTCTGTTCAAGTCCCATGTTCATATTGTCAGAAATAGCTACCACATCTTCAGAAATGATTCATTGAAAGAAAACATTAATATTAAAAAGGTCAGCATTTCTTAAATGCATAGTTCAACTTGTTCTAATTATTATGTAAGCCACAGTGAAAATTAATTTTCTGACAGAAGTCCTAGAGAAAGCAGAGAGTGGAGAAGTTTTTCATTTGCTGTTAACACACGAGAGATCACTTCTGGCTCCTCTAGAAGCAGCAGGTTTAGATTACCTCCAAATGTCATATAATGGACTAGATAGTCTGTTTCAATCTGGCAATTTTCTGTGATCCTTTGTTCAGAGTGGACCAGATGTCAGTTGTTTTGTTAAGAATTAACGTTGTAATTGTTTAAAAAAATACCTAGCATACCAAGGCCACATGTGTGGCACAGGTGCGCTTTAACTGCTCTGCTGTGAGTTTCTTTAATTAATGAGTAGGACTCTGGATGTTCAGCCAGGTCTCTTGGTTTTGTTTTGGGGGTTTTTTTTTGATTGTTTTTGGTTTGTTTTTTTTTGTTTTGTTTTGTTTTGTTTTTGTTTTTTTTTTTTGTTTTTGTTTTTGTTTTTTTGTTTTTTTTTTTTTTAAGGCTACGTGCCCACTGTATTCAAAAGAAGAGGGGGGCAAAATGATTGAGAGCTGCAATTCTTAAAGCATCAGACCAACACTTCTATATGTTTGTGCTGGTTTTGGCTAGAGTAGAGTTAATTTGCTTCACAGTAGCAGGCATGAGGCTGTGTTTTGGGTTTGTACTGAAATGACTGGGCGTAATATAGAGATGATTTTGTTGTTGCTGAGCAGGCCTTACTCAGAGCCAAGGCCTTTTCTGCCTCTCACACCATCCCACCAGAGAGTGGGCTGGAGGGGCACAGGGAGCTGGGAGAGGACACAGCCAGGACAGATGACTAGAACTGACCCCAGGGGTATGCCAGACCATATGACATCATGCTCAGGATATAAAGGGGGGGGGGGGGGGAAGGAGGAAGGGGGGCACATTTGGAATGATTTGTCTTCCCAAGTCACTATTCTGCTTGATGGAGCCCTGCTCTCCTGGAGATGGCTGAACACCTGCCCAGCCATGGGAAGCAGTAAATTAATTCCCTGTTTTGCTCTGCTTGTGCGTGCAGCTTTTGTTTTCCCTATTAAACTGTCTTTATCTCAACACATGAATTTTCTATCTTTCACCCTTCTGATTCTTTCCCCCATCCCACTGGAGGGGGAAAAGTGCTGAGTTGCCAGCTAGGCTTAAACCACTACAGTGTTGTCACACACAGGTCTAGGAGGGTATTCTGCTGATAACAAGGGACAGCTTCTATGATTCTAAAGAAAGTCTTACCTTTTCCAAGGAAAACAATATAGAAAAAATCCTTATACTGTACAATAAGCTGGTGTAGGTATTAATAACCATTAGCCATTAAACATCAGAGAAGACGAGATCAGCTTCTCTGTAAGATTAAAAAAGGGGAAGATTCCTGTGGAAGGGCAGGCACTCAGAAAAGGAAGAAAAATACTAAGCTAAAATCAATCACCTCTCCATCAGACACTCACAGTTCTCCAACAGCAGGGAAAACTTTTATCTCTCCCATGTTTGGTCCTACCTTGCTTTTTTTACCTGTACTCTACCTTCAGTGCAAAACCTATAATTTGAGTGGATGTACAAAAATATATTTAGATGTTCCCTGTGGTGTCCTGAGCTCAAGTTTCATCTGATGGGTTGACCTCAAGCAGCAGATTTGTATAATTTTATTGTCTTTTTGTCTAATGGGCTGAAAAATAAAAAAATTTAAAAAATGTACACAATAGACGGAAGAAAAATCTAAACTAACCTTTTTTTTTTTCCTCGTGCATTACAAACTCTCTTCTTCTAGGCTTTAGTGTTTAAGAACTTATTTTTAAAAAGCAAAGAGAAAGGCTTGCATGTACAACCTAAGTTTGTGGTTCTCTTAACTTCTGGATATTTCGCTTTGCTACTCCAGTGTATTCTTAATTTACATCTAATAAACCAAAAGATTGAATGTGTTTACTTCAATTTCTACTAATTGTTTAAATGCATATTTGATATATTATGACAACAGAAATACCACTGTAGCTCAGTAGGGTAGATTTTTGCTCAGTGGTGGCTAAATCTTCCCTAATTGGCATATCTGTTTCGAGAAATAAATATACTAATGTAGTAACAGAAGGAAATACAAGAAAAACAGTAACAACACTGAAAAAATCATCTTAAAACTAAAACTATGTCATCACTCAGTACTTTTTAACTTGTAAGTGATTTTATGTCTTAAAACCAGACTGGTTTATATATGGAATGGGTTTTGTTGTTTACTTTATGCTACTCAAAGTCTGTATTTATCACAATATGATTAGGTTCATGCTTGTCATTTTAAATGCCAGGCATGAAAGTATAAATAATATGGATTAATATATACCTTATGATCATTTAAACTTCAAACACATGTAGGTCAAAAATGTATACCATGGAGCTCTGTGTCTGTCATAACAAAGTGTAATTTACTCTTCTGATTCACTTTGAACATCATGGGCTGTGTTGGTAAAGTACGATCTCCAGAACATGATGCTACAGAAATTGAATGGTAGTTCCATACAAGTTTTTCAACACACAGTAGTATACAAGATGCAGTAATACTTTCTCACATTGAATATATTCTTTGGTGGTTAGAGGAATAATAAGGCAAGGTTTACCTTCCTGATAAATATGACAGCCGCATTCAACATCACTAATTCAGAATTAGGTTTATGAAGATACTCTTTGATGCTGCGTCAATTGAAAATTCTCTTTATTATCAGTAAGACCCTTCTCCTCATCCATCCAAAACACAGAAACAAAACCAGACCTTGAAACAACTCCAACAACTCCCTGCAAATCTCTTCTTCCACTTCCTTTACACCTCTCTAAAGGAGCAATTATGCACCTTAAAAAAAATAAAAAAGAAGTTAAGACTGTGATAGAGAAACTTTCACCCAAAAATGCAAGGACTTGGAGATTTTATGGGTTTTTTTAGAGCTGATAGCACTGTACTTAATTTCACGTGAACAACTTTGAGATCCTCTATAAAGAAAGCAATTTAGGGAGATAAAAAGTGAAGTTGTATCTGTAGCTGCCATCACCTGACATTCAAAGTCCAGTAAAATTTGCAGGTCTGAAGAGATTTCTGAGGTTGTTTGTGAGAGCCTTATGCCCATACCTCTCAAAAAAGCAAAATAATTTCTGTGAAAGTAGTTCTTACCTGCTACCACCTCCTGTTGATCTCTCGCTGAAAGGCACCAGCTCAGGATACTTGCATACTCCAGAATTCAGATTTGGAATCTATTTTCTTCTGCATGGGCAAAGTCTGGGCTCCTGCTGAAATCTCCACCCTGTCATGAGGAAGGGTTGTAGTCCCTCACTGCTTTCTCCTTGAGTTTGAAAGTACTGGGGGCTAGGAAGGGTGAGTTCCTGTATTTCAAAAAAGCAAGGTGTGTCCTTCTCACCTGATGAAGGAGATGTTGTTTTCTTGACAACATACCTACCAAATGAATATCATTAGAAATTTTTTTTTAAAAAGTGACCAATAGTGTGAATAACGAATTTTGAAAAGGAAAAAAAGTATAGAAAGGATAATTGGCAGATGTGTATTAGACCAACATTTACTTTCACAGTCCCACATGTGGTAGCTTTCACCATCAATAACTTCTTTTCTACATAAAACATTTCAAATTACACAATACATTTCTTCAACACTTCCCTGTATATTCAATGAGAAACAATGGATGTTACGAATTCATTTACCTCCAGTGACTTCATTTATACCAATAAGGATCCATCTGATACCAATGCCAAAGGATCTGTGCAACAGCAAGAACAACAGAATATTTTTTTTTATTCCAGCTGAGAACTGAACACAGATACGCCCCATACGTCTGCTGCTGGTTCAGTATTATCCTTGTGAGCTGCAGTGAGTGTCTCTGGGATCTCAGTGCCAGTGAATCCCTTGCTGCATCGCAGCATTCTGCTGTCTTACCTGCGTTCTGAGGTCTTCTACAATAAACTGCTATAAAACCTCTATGGATCAGAGCTGACTTCAGAGTGGCTCTGAATGACAATCTCCTGTCTATTCCAATGGACAAAATAAATCTGAATAATTTCTACACTGCTTTGGGTTCAATTACTGACAAGTGTGAACATAAAGTCCTGATTTGAAGGAAAGTGCATTTTAAGGAGGAGGAGGTCATAACAGGAAAACTTAATAAGATAGATTCTGTTATCTGAGTAAGAATCAAAGAGATTGAGGGACTGTACCAAAGAGTTTATAGCATGTATGAACTAAAAGACACTGAACTATCACTTTTTTAATTTTATTTTTTTAAGGGAAAAAGAACAGAAAGGAAAATGCAATTAAAATTTACTTCTCTCCAAATTTCTTCTACTATGTCTGACAGAAATTGTAACGGTTTCACACAAAATGTGTGATTTTAGCATATTATTTTAAAAGATTTTTACATAAGAGTCTTGGAATTGCATAACCCTTTTTCTAGAGCTTCCTCTTCTCAGTGATTCCTAGGGTTTCGTTCTTTGTCCAGAAATGTCCTCCACAAAGCAGTGTTTACTGTTTCACAGTATTTTCCCTTTTGGTCTTGATGAAAAGAGGGTTTTGCCCTGTCTGATTTTTCAACTTCATATTTCCAGTAACTGATACAGGCATTAGAAATACCACACAGGCTCACACCTTCTTGAAAAATGTTTAACAAGTAACTGACTGGAAATTCCCTTGCTGCTTTGCCTACTTTCTGTGTTTTTTATTTCTAAAACAGGAACCATGTCTAGCTATCAGAGGAAAAGTACAACTGCTTAATTCTGTTGCTGGAGCTGTCTGAAGGCTTTTGGATTTGCAAACATAAAGATTTACTTTCTTCTGTTTATAATGAATGAAGCACTGATTTGCAGATGCATTTTTAGTCTCTTACTTCAAACAAACCTTTCTGCATAAGCATGGCTTCTTTTTGCCCACTTGGACAACAGCCAAAGTCATACCCAAACATGCCAGTTCTTTAAACAAGTGTATTGGAGTAGCCAAAACAACCACAGTTGAACTAGCTGTATATCAGTAAATCTTTTAAAAGTTAAGTACAGCAGAATAAAAAGAAGTTAAAACAAACTTCTTACAAGTTTCAATGGTTTTTCCTGTTGGTCACCCTCTTAATTTATATAATATACAGGCTCATTCTTGCAAGTGCTTTTCAGCTGAAGAATCCTAAACCTTTTCAGAGTTACCAGAAAATCCTAAGAAAGCCTAGAGAAGCTGAAGTATCATGTCCTTGGATCAGGGGTTTTCATTTGTGCAGATGCTTGTGCCAGGACCAAAGCTTTCAGATTTTGAGACCTGTTAAGACATTAATGACTACAGATTACAGAAGCTGCCAGTCCTACTTTGTCATTTTTTTATCTATTCTAGAAAACTCTAAAAAGGGTGCTACTTTGGCACATTCTTAATTCTGCGCTCTTCATTTGAATCCTTATTACTAAACAGAAACAGTGCTCATTTTGGTTTTCCTTTCATCTGCATTTTCTGGATGCTTAAGTCTCATGTCTGGATCTTTCCCAATTTATAAGGAACTGAAAAGGTGCTAGATAAATAAAAAATAATCAGGTTCAAGTGAATGAAATCTACCTATATAATTTATACAGAACAATCACTTTATTTTTGCATGAAATTGGACCATTGCAGTATTATTTTTTTTAATAGTTGCTGGTGAAGAACTATGTCAGGGCCTATAGCTACACAAGACGCCTACAGAAATTATGGTATATATTATGTATTGGTTTTGTTTTGGTGGTTTTGTTTGCTTGTGATTTTAATTAAAAAAACCCCAAATCCATTCAAATTTAAGTGGTGTTATCTATCTTCGTGACAGACTTAAATAGGGGAAAATTCCAAATTGGAAGGGGCATTCCAAATCCTGGGGATCTCTCTTTTTCCTTTTCATCTGGGCAGGGAAGATAAATAAATGGAAAAGCTTTTTAAGATATCAGAACAATATACCAGTAAATGGCCTGGTTCGAAGTGCAAAGGTCTTTTTAAAGAATTTAATCCACAAATCATTTTCACTGATTGATAGGAAATTTTCCTGTGTAAGTAATAGTAGGGAAAATCAGGGAGAAGAGTTTGTCATGGAGAAGCAAATGGACTCCATCATCTGCTGACCTGATCACTGAGATCTTCTGGATACTGAAGAGGCCACAGAGCTTGACAGGTTCGTGGAAAGAACAGCAGATATTTAGCTTATTCAAAGAACAGCAGTCTCTGGACAAATATGAAAACAAGCAACAGAGAACAAGCAGAATATTCCTGGAACCAGTGCAGAAAAAGGTAAATCAAAAGAGGTACACATTACAAGTGTACCTCAAAAAAAAGAATATTTCTCAGTCTGCAGGTGCTACAACTCAGACTTCACTCATTCACTGTACTGGATGCTTGCCCAAGCCAGGTACATGAAGTTGTTGTTAATCCTGGAATTGCAGTAGAAAACTGATTTATTCCCCAAATTTTTCTCTCTGCAGATTTGTAAAAAATGACGTCTGATATACACCAGGGAATTGTTCTTTACGCAGTAAAGTGTGCAGACAGCCTGAAGTGGTCCATGAGGCAAATGAAGAGTTCTATTTCAGATGGGATACTATTAATTATCATGTAATTTTCGGAGAATAAATGACAGAGAGAACGTGCAGAAAGGCTGGGAAGGCTGACAGTAGGGAAAGCAATGGTGGAAATAGTGAGACAGGTGATTCATAACCAAGATCCAAGGGAATCAATGCTTCTGACAAACCCGTACTTCCTCCCTCCTCTATGTCACAGAGCTTTGTTTCCTAAATTTGGAGCAGCATTGCTTGACACACAGCAGTAATGTAAATTACTGATACTTCTTTCTACCTGGCTGCTTGATAACGGATTTTACAGAAGATGAAGCTAAAAATCTCGCCAGGGAGAAACTGCTTCATTGTTTCTGAAAAGTAACATATTCAGAACTCAGGAACTGAATGTGAAAAAGATATACAAACTTCCCTGCAGGTCCCCTTTCCTGTGGTTACTATTAGCAAGGATCCACTGAGAATAAATTGTTGAATTAGAAGGATGAACATTCACTTAATAAGAAAATTATGGAATTTTTATTAGCATAGCAATATCTTCATGTTGCTGCAGATATGAGTGTATGTGTCAGGGTTTCTTTATCAGTCATCTTCTAGAGGATTTAAATTTAACATGTGAGTGATTAAATTAAAGCAAGAAGTTGCTTTGTGAAAAACTTCATTCTAAAACTTCTAGTCAGGAACTGATTGATTTGATTCTAATGGTGAAAAATAAGATGCATATTAATATTAGAGAATATGTAAGAAGCTAGAGCTCAGCAGGATTTTTTTTCCTCTTCCTGCCAGCTTCGGATTTTTAAATATCTAAAAAATATCAGTATTAACCCAATAACCATAAAAAATGTTCAGAGCACCAAGTGACTATGTTAAGCACTAGCTTTCATGCACTGGTCAACACCTAAAAATTATGAAGGAATTTGATATAATTTGTACACTCACATCTAAATCCTTAATATGTGGTCATGAGCAGGGATTTAGGTGTTTAAATTATAGAAAATTGCAATCAAATTTTTAATTGATGTTTAATTACATCTTAAATATTACATCTGTGAACCCACAGTCCAAATTTAAATTGAAAATGAGCATTTTCAGCAGTTTGGAACACACAACTCAGTGTTCAGTATTCTAAGTATCCAGTCTAGCCAGATCCTGTAGAGAGTAACCATTTAAAGTCACTTTAAATAATTAGGGAGGAAGTTATATGTATGTCACAACAGGGAAAGAATTCCAGTGACAAGAGTGGGTTTGTAACACGGTTAAATCATGAATAAGTATCAAAAAGCGCACACTAAGCTTTTAGGGGGTTTATCAGTAAAGCCAAACAAATGCAAAACTGCTTCATGGTTTAACCTTAACTTGCAAAATTTCAAACGATGACACATGAGCAGCTGAGAAATGTTTTTGCAGAATGCCCAGATAATGGCAGGATCACACCACAAATCTGAGAGCCTCAGGTTCCAAAACAGTCTCTACTGGCTACCTATACTCCACAACTACAGGATTTGGAATGGAGTGTTGTCAAAACAACTCAATATTTTTTATTTTCACCAGACCTCAGTACAGAGGCCCTAAGAACTCCCACCTGAAGGAAAGTTCTGATGATCACTGACTGGACAAAGCAGTAAGACACATGTCACACCTCTGGAGATCATCAATGCTGTTTTGAATCAGATATCAGCAGCACCAGATATCAGTAGTGAATCCAAATCTATACACAAATACATTGCCTCTATGTATAAATATTCTGTACATACTACAAATATATATATTTATGTATACATGTATTGTGTATATATTGTTTCACTATATCACATACATATATAATATTTCATACATATATATGTATTATGCACACATGGGTACATTGCCTCCACTTGAACATTTTATGCACTACATACACACAGAACAAATACTGAATATCAGTTCAGCAGGATTCTATAGCATCTACAGGAAGGAGGAAATGCAGAGGACTCTGTGTGGGCTACAAGCAGCCATTGTTTTCTCCAACAGCTTCTGACATTCCCATCAAATGTTTTCCTTCAACTTTAAAGAAACAGTTTGACATCACTTCGAAAAGGCTTTGTGGACAGAGAGGTAGGAAGAAGGTTCTTGCAAGTCTTGCCTACCTGGCAAATGTAGGTTAGCAGCTGAAGAAAGGAATATATACAAGAATATTCAGCAGAAGCTCAGATTCAAGAGCAATGGAGTGAGGCTACAGAAGTGGGAAGGAAATGTTCCTGGAAGGTTTGTGTGGAATTAGCCCTGACACTGGAGGGGCAGGTCATCAACAGGAAAGTTATTTGAGCATGGGAGATCAAAACCAGCATTAACTATGAAGATGCTCTAGGACTACATGTAGTCCAGGACTGGTAAGCTGGTTTTGGTTTAGAAATTAGCTTCAGGACATGAATAATAAGGCAGCAGGATTTTTAGATTAGGAAAATGCCTTTGGTTGGTTTAGACAGATCATCTGTCTATTTAATGCCTTATTAAAAACTTTATCCTCTTCAAGTCCTTACTGCCAATTAGTGTCAATTAACATAAATTTAATCAGCCTTCCTCTGCTCCCAGTACAATGCCGTAAAAGCAGTGTAGTTCTAGCAATTTCAATGTGATTTATACCAGCGTAAATGGGAAAAGAATGAGCCTTAATAGGTGTGCATTTAAGTGTATGTTCTTAAACCACAGTTTGTAATGTGCCCCAACCCAGGTAACTAAATTCCTGTGGGGCACATTTGTGATCATAAGCTAGACTTTTACTTTAAGTTAATCCAAATGATTAGCTTCTCTGGCAGAGCCTTGCAGGCAACTGTGAAGAGGTAAAGCAGCTTTAATTATGAGTAAACTAAATCACAGAATTGCATTAGTAATTCTGAACATAACTTAGTTTGGCTAAAGTATCCAATAATGTTTCATAAAATATAAGAAAATAGAAATCAGCATGAATATTAAAATAGTGGCGCTGGCATGGCAAGTGTTGCCTGACTGGAGATTTGGAAGATGAGGTGCTTACAAAGTAGATAATAATGAAATCTAAAATTTTTATACTGGAGGACTGAAATGAAGAAAAAAAAGGAATTATCAGAAAGACTTGGGAAACATCAATTATCTGCTTTCAATACAAATATATTTGCTTTGAAATTTAAAGAGCGTGTCTAAAGAGTAATTTTTTTTTTAAACACCTATTTTAGCAAATCTCAGTTCATTTAAAATTCTTTTTCTTTTTCATGTAGTCCTCAGAATATCACAAGGCTCACATGAAATGCACTACAGAATTAGGCATCAATTAACAAAAATCTAGCCCTAAATATGTTTCATTAAATGACATCAATCTATGAAAAAGGTATCTTAAAATACCAGAGAATTAGCAACACGAATATCAGAAACACATATATCAAAAAATGCATATATAAAAATATATATGAAGGAAATGTACCTAAAAGAAAGATAAACTATAAAAACATACAAAGAAAGATGTGGTTGCAAGGATAAGGAATTCAAAATTAGGAACAGCAAGGACTGAACTGACCCACAACATTGCAGACTTACAATCTCTGAAAAGGCATTTTCATACAGCTTTTGGATAAATACACGTGTCTATATATTTACACATACACACATCAACCTGTCACCTGTTAAAAGACATTTAACTGAATGAAGTTGCTTTCTGTATGTCCTCTTCACCATTTGCTGCAGCAGCTGGAAGCTGGATTATGAGTAGGATGGTGTTAGAAAGGCTGGTGGCATGGTTAAATCAGTCTAATCCTCTCTTCCAATACTGGAATATGCTCCAAACCCACCTTCAAAATATGCATGTAATGCTGGACAAGGCAATTAATTTTTTTTTTCCCAATAGGTGTTCACCAATCCTGTGCTTGAATACATACTTGGGACATCTTGATACCATCTGCAAAAGCCAACTACAATTGAATCCAGTAGGATGTCTGCTCTCAGCATGCAAATTACAGAGGACTCTGACATTACAAACTGTAGATGCCCCAAATAATAGGCAGATCCTTAAAGAATTTATGCAACCATTTCCTGTGTAGCTCACACATTTTAAGTGCAGGGACATTCATTAATAAATATCTTAGTAGCACCTTTGTATTTTGTAAAAATCCCTAGAGAAGAGACAAAGGAAAAATAAGACTCTATATTTCATGTAGTCTTTGTATCCACTATTAAGTAGAATGAAGATGAATACTAAATGAAAATGATATACCACATAAAAGTGAATGTGACCACATCCTTAATATTGGGTACTGAGACCATACAACCGAAGCAAAGATGCCAAAAGAAGTGTCATGCTTCTAACATATTAATTAGGATCACTTGACTTTTCAGCCTTGGCACTTCTTTATCTAGTTCTCAAAGTATTAACTTCTCAATAAACTAAATCTGATTAAACCAGAGAAATTCTAAAAGGAAAACCCTATCTCCTTCTTCTCTATTTTTCTGTTATCAGTTTGAAGGCTCAGAGCCTTGCTAACAAGGGTCTATTCTTACCTTGTTAAATGGTAACAACAACAGCCAGGAGCACAGCAACTGTCAGCAGAGAGAAAGACAAACATTTTCTTACTGAAATTGAAAGTTATTTGTTGCACAAGAAATGTGAATATTCAGTAATTCCTGTATTAATCCTAGGTTTTGACTGGGATAAGTTTAAAGCCACCACCACTCTTTCCTCATGGGAAAACTGTTGGAAGTGAAGTTTTAGAATAAATTCAAAAACCCCTGGCACTTTCCAGCACTCTTCCTTAATAAAATACGTAATAGAAAATTTGTTGGAAAGATTCTGGAGGAGCTTTCCTTGGTGCCCCTACAATTTTGCAGAAAACAAAAATACTTCAGATGAGATTTCACTGAAGCCCCAGTTTAGGTACTTAACACTCATATTCTTCTTGAGGGTCTAAGGTTTCCTGAGAGGTTTATCTGTAACACTTAAAGTAGAAAAGTTTCAAGGATAATTGTAACTTATCCACTGGCAGTACCACCGGTCCTAGCTACAATCACCAAATTTTAGAGAGCTCTACTCCCATTCAAAAGCATAAATGAAAGATCCAGATTCCAAGAATAACCTAGAATTCATCAGCATTTTATGGCTGCCCTACTCAAATATTTGACAGCGAGCATCTCAGGATGATGGAATTCTTTTGTTGGTTGTATGAATCTAAGAAAAAAATAAATTAATTTAAATTTACACAGCTGTAACAAAGTAAAGAGAAACAAGATTACAGCCTTTCAAAGAAAGAATGAAATTAAATACAGTCTGAGACAGGCATTCAAAGAGTCCATCAGAAAAAGGGGTTGTTTAGCAACACTAATGGGAAAGTATTAGATGGCTAAAAAGAGACCAGACTTGTTACAAAAGCAGTGCAGACATTCCAATGATTGTTCAGGGTCTGGCCTCACATCCTTAGGTGTTGCTAAGAGATTTTGTTTTTGTGCCACTGTGATTTGAAAAGGACAAAATATTTGTACTCTCTTGATTTACCAATAGTTTAGCATTAATCAAACTGTCCTGCATGCAATAAATTTCCCTCTGCTTCAGCCACTGAAAGGAAAAAAAAAGCTGAAATAGTGAAAAACCAGAGAAAGATCACTGCTGTAATCCACCCCTTGTCCAGAGACAAGTAGTCTTTATTAGTATTCAGCTTATTTTCAAGGATATTTTACCAAGATGCTTGTTTTCTTCTGGACTCTAATACCTTAAGGGATCATAAAAATAACTACTTTGAGTCCTACTGCTTTATTAATTTTCTCCAATTTTCTTTACTAAACTCATTACTAAACGCAAAACTCCACTAGATTTTAAGATCATTAAAATATAAGGGTGATTTCAAGATAATTTTTTATCAGTTCATTGTTCTGGTAAAAATGATCACCTCAATGTAGAGAAACAGGACAAGCATTTCATCTTTTACCATCTGATCTAAAATATCTATTAAAAAATGTTAAATATAAAATCAAGTATTATGTTTTTTTGGTTTTTTCTAAGTCTGAATGTTAAGTTTTTGTAAGTAATTCATATTACCCCCAAAAAAGCCCAGTAACCTGTTTTCTAATAGTTTTATGGAATAGTGGGGAAGCATGAAAAACCTGGCAGTCGTATGTACAAGTCTCAAACAGTCATGAGCTTGACAGCAAAATTTCCAAGTGGAAAACCTTATTTATTGCCTTCATTCTGTGTGGCCTTGGCAGCTGCACAGCTCAGGAAGGTTTCATAAAGTAGAGCAATCAGAATATTTTTGGAATGCAGTTGATAGCATTATTAACAAGCTTGCTAGGTCTGTTTTCTGTACCCACTGCCAAATCAATTTGTAGTAGAGTCATGACTGTAACCAATTTCTTACAGTTAACAACTAATCCTGAATGAATCAGAACAACACAGCCCATTAAATTCCTAATTATACATATGTACATACGTTTAAATAGGTCTAGATGTAGCCCATACTTTCACTGTATTGAAGTGGGGGAAGACACTGAGTGATATTAAGATTGTGCATGAGCCCTGCTCACAGGTTAGCAGGATTAGTTTAGAAAGCTTGAAATGTCTCCTCTTTTATGGCCTCTGAGGCTCACATCCCTTTTTATTAAATATGCAGCTCTGGCAAGCCTCTGACATGCAGCTCAAGTAGACACATTCTAAAAATCACAGGGTGAAATCAGGACTCCTTGGCTACCTGATATATAAATATGGGAACTGACTATTTTAGCTATGTCCCTACTGCCTTACCTTACAGAAGGTTGCTGACCTGGATAAACACCAGCATTGCATGCCAGAGAGCATCAGGGTTTACAACCAAAGCAGAAAAAAAATATATTTCTAATGGAACAAAATACTCTGAGTTGTAGTATTCTGATGGCAGTCTTAGAACTGTTTTTTTTAGACTACAGCTATATTAAAAAAAAAAAAAAATCCCCTAACTTCACTTCTTTCCTCACACAATCATCCAGCTTATGTTTACTTTTTTTATTATTTACATATATCCCATTCTCCTTGTTTCTGTGATAAAACTTTAATGGCCAATAAATTATAAATCAGATTTATGTATAATTTATTATTTTAAATACATATTTTATCTTTAAGCTTTTTAAAGAGGAAACTATTTCATCTTTTTTTCCTTTAAGGTCTCAGTAGTTTGAAACATTCATGAATAAAGCATGCTTCAAGCTGCATTTACATTTTTATAGCTGTGCTGTAACAGTATAGATTTTGTTTTCTACGTGTACACTTTTAGGTCAACACGATTGTCTTAAGAACAAACCTTACAGAAATCTCTGGGATTTCATAAACCTACTTTTTCATTATTTCCCATCACCTTGGACACCTCCCTAATGTGCTTGCCCTCCTTTGGTCAGAAACACATTTGTGCTGGTACCTGTCAGATATTTCCTGTGCTTATTTCTAGATCAGAGCCAGGAAGGACTTAGCTCTTTTGAAACAGAGAAGTCTTAATCTACTACAGAGTAATTCAGAGCTCTTCTGGAGATGGATTAGTTTATCAAGTAGGTTTACTTAATTCCTCCAGTTAAAAGGCCGCTTTATGGTTTCAGTCATTAAAAAATGAAAGGCATTTCTTTATTTTAGGGCTATGTGGACCTACACAGATGCATTTTAGATTAGAATTTGATTATTTTATCTTGCATCTGCTGCATACTCTCAGAGCAAAATGCAAGTGGTCTACTGAAATTAATCTGCTCTGGGAAATATATCTTTTTTTTTTTTTTTTTCCAATAAAGACAAAGCCCTACAGGCACTGGTTTGATTCAAATCCCTTTTTTAAACTTTCCTAAAAGCTTAGTGTCATCCAGGTCACCCTGGAACTCAGCTATGGCTTTGTGTCAGGTCTGAAGATCTCCCTGGTATGAAATTTCATCTTATAAACAATCTTACTTTTTCATCTATTTTTTCCTCAAATTTCAAAGTATTGGCACAATACAAAAAGTACACTGAAGATATGCATTTATGGAGAATTTTGCTAGTAATATGGAGCGACAGACAAAGATGAGGCAATAATTTACTATTAATTATAAGTAATATCCAACCTTTGTACTGATATTTTTGCCAATACTCTATAGAGAGGCAAGTATTTTATCGTCCTCTAAGAAATTACATCTACATAATAAGAGACAAGAAGTTCTGAGAAAAGAAAATGCATAAAGAATGAATGATTATATTGCAAGAATAGAAAAAACTTTGAAGACAGTGCCAAGTTGTTTGCAATTCTCCCACAAAATTAGGTCTCTCTCTATTGCCATAATGTCTTATACTGTCTATACAAAAAAGAACATAAAAAGATATTCTACAAAATTTCTTTTTCCTAGAGAAAAGCTTAAACCTGCTCATTTAACCACTGCTAAAATAATGTATGTTTCCTCATATTTGTTAACTGAAGCATCAAATGACTAGCACAATTCGTTTTTGATGAGTCAGTGCACACTGTGTGAAGTGGCAAACATGAAAATATTCTCAGAACTAAAATTACAATTTGCATTCTCAAGGGCAAGTGCTTTGCAGCTAATTAGTACTGTGGGTACTGAAAAAAACCCCACACCAAACTCCTCGTCACTTGGGCAAACTATTCACATCTTTGAAACACCTTCAGTCAGCTAAAAGTATCTAGCATGCATTTGCAGTGTGTTTGTACAAGGAGGATTCAAAACAAGCTCTGACTGAAATCCCATGGCTAAATAACCGAGTTCATTTGTTGCAAGCTCTCTGCAAAAGGTGCAGTGATTAAAAGCAAAGCCATGCTGGTGTGTTGTGGCATACAGAACTTTCAAGATCACCATGGGCAACAGAGGTTTTGGTACTAGGGTCTATTTTCTCTCCAAGCTCTGGTTCAGGGATCAACCACTTTCTTCACATTCTGATGCTGCGCAAACTTTGGAATTTATCATGTTGGGTTTTTTCTTGGTTATGGTGGGGTTTTGTTTTAACCTTCCCTTTTATGACAAGAGTATTGTCTAGTGGGAACAGAGCTCTGAAGAAGATCATCTGCATCCTCCAACTCATTCTTCTTTACTGACTTCCCCCTAAAGTCAGAAATGAGATTTGTCATTTCTCCTGTTTTCTCCCCACTTTTCTTTCCTTCAGACTATCCTTCACAGTGAGTGAAAAGAAAGCAGCAAAGTTCAGAAAGAATGCGACTTTTGAAAAGAAAAATAGGAAGTAGGTTGGAGTAGGATTTGCTCATTATTGAGTTATCCAGAGGACTTAAGTATTCCTAAACACAAAAGGTCATCACAGCTGTAGGGCGACAAATGCAGCTTTGCACAGCCAGCCAAAACAGACTGTTGAGGTTTCCTTTTCAGCCTTGTCACCTGGAAGAGAAAATGATTCCCTTTATTTTGCTGAACAGACAGGAGGCAAACAGCACATGCCATTGCTGGCTGAACTGCAAAAGCAAAACTGACAAATCCTGGAGGAGGAAACTGCTATTATAAAGCCAGGCATGACTGCTAATGCTGCCTTGACTTCCTCAGCTCATACCTGCTGCTGCTGCTCAACAGCCCCTGAGGCCCAAGTGACATTAGTCTGGATTCTAAGAAAAGCCAAGAAAGGGAATTATAATTCTATCATAAAAAAGTAAAAGAGACTCATACAGAAGACTCACCACCACTGCAGGTTTTGTGCTGTGATAAAGAAGCAGAGAAAGAGGACTGCGTTAAAACTCAGAATGCTTCTTGCAAATAGCAACAATACTATTCATGACAGCTAAATGAAGAAAGAAAAATTTGACAGAAAGTTAAGGTCAGCACTGAAAAATCAAAAAATTGAGTATAACAGCAGTCCCTGACATCTTCTCCTTTTAAATTTGTCATTAAAAAATAATTATTATTGAAAGAAATATTCTTACTCCCTCCATGGGAATAAAACAAAATCTGAAAACTGAAATTGTTTTCCAGTTCCCTTTTAAAGCACTGCAAAAATGCTACTAATTCTAAAGGACACTTTGTAGACTTAATCTGTGTATACATATATATATATACATACATATATATATACGCAGACATATATACACACACCCATCCACACATATACAAAGTGCACATACCCATAAAGCAAAAGAATCCATTATAGCAGTCCCCTTTTCCAAATAGAAAGACTGCTTTAAGAAATCTGGACAATTTAACAAAAATTTAAAAAGAAAGCACAGCCTGTGTTTTTAACATTTATCCTTTTTTGTCACAGAGTGATTTTGTTTTGAGGAAGAGCAAATATTTCTCCAAAATTTAAGAGTATGTTTCTACAAGCATCCTAAATTTCTAATGCTCTGCCTGGGCTGGCTTTAGATTAAGAATCCAAGCTGGCCTTGTAAATGTAACTTGCAATATATCACTGTGAAAGAGAAGCATAAAAAGCACAGACATGCAAGTTAAGATTGGCATGTTTAGACTTCCTCTTGATCTCAAGGGTTCGAGGAACAGACCTGAAGCATTAATATTCTGTCTGTGAACGTGCAAAGCTCAGTTTTTGCTGAATTCACAAAATTAACCCAGTAACTTTACAGAAGACTATGACACAGCTTAAAGTCCTCGTAGCTGTGTGAGTTTTCGCCAGTAGAGGAGGTGCTGCTCAGTTCACAGGAGCTCAAACTGAACTGCTTTCTTATGATTTGCAAATTAAAAAAAAAGAGAAGCTGAAGTTTCACAAAATGTAATGTTCAGACTCTACAAATATAACACTTGGAACAGAAATGTTGAAAATGGTATAAAATCAAACTGTTTCTGCAATACACATACTAAAGTAAAAACTGTCTTCTCTCACTCTAAACCTCACCAGTAGCTGCAAATTTTTATCAAATATTCCAAATTAAAAGGAACTTAGTAAGCACAGAGTAATTTTACTTTTTCTCGCCCTTTCTAATTATTTTCAGGATGTTATCTATAGATAGCAAAGTGTTAAAGGAGTGGCTCTTGTGCCTGTATCTTTACATATGATTTAACTGAAATACATTTATACATTCTCTTTCTCTACCATGCCGAAACAAAATTAGAGAATTATTTTATAACTAGATTGCTGCTTTTAGACTGTTTTTGTCTTAACACCTTTACTCAGTGAAAATATTTCCTGAGTAAAATTCAACACTGTCTATTGTCTGCTTGGTGAAATTGAGAAATTATGAACAGTATAAAAAAACCCTCTCTGCCTTTAAAATAGTGCAAAAGCACAAGGGCCTCGTTCTCACCCAGTTATTTCTGGCTTGCAAAATCTGTCCAAAAAAGTGGTTCTGTCACATGAAAATTGGTTGCTGTAAGTGAACTGTGAGAAGTTTTATTTTGTGTTCTTGGTTGCTTCCAATCTCTAAACCCTTCTGTGTACTGGAACTTGGTTTGGTAACAGAGATATTTTGACCTTTTGGTGTTTGTTTGTTTGGGGATTTTTTGTTTGGCTTTCGTGTTTTGTTTGGGTTTTTCTGGACTTTCTTCTTTTTTAATTGTACTTCAAGAAGGAGAGCCAGAGGGCTTTCACACACATTTTCTGCATTTTAGTTTTTAGAAGAAACTGGCTGCTCTCCCCTGGCAGTCTGTTTCAGCACTACTATTATCAAATAAAAATTTGATGATTTAAAGAAATTGAAAGTATAAATAAGACAGAAGTTGGAACCTTGAAAGGCTACACAAATTTAGGGATGAAGAAGCAGGTTGACTGGAGTTCTTTCTGCCTTCATCCTTTTCCTTGACTGAGAGTACATTTTTTAACAGGAAAAATAGGGCTGAAAGGTGATGTGCTCTCACTGAGAGGTTAAAATGCAGAATTTTTTATGGCAGGAAAATAGAATCCTATGTACAATTTCTATGCCATTATTTTGTGATTAGTGTAGGAGGTTATAGTTGTTATTCTGATTATCAATTTATTCACCTAGAGGTTCAGATAGAAAATTACTCGTATCTACTTATCTACTGTTTACAACATTTTTCTGTTCATGACATTTCTCATAAATTACATTTTTTGGGGTTTTTAAATTTTTATTCACTTTGGCTGTAGTAATGCCTTACCATATGAAAAAAAGCAAACCCAGACTCATGAAGGCAAATAAGAAGACTCCTGATGATTGTAATTAAACAAGTTAATTTCTTCCAGGATTCACTCAGGCTGTCTTGGCAGTCCAGTAATACCTGATTGCCATTTTCACTTACTGTAAAAAAAAGGTCAATAATTTCTGTGAAGTAAAAGTAGCTGTTTGCACTAGGTAAAGTATTTCTTGGCTATACTCTAGGAAGTCATCTTTCCCACAGCCAGCCACACAATCTTTAGAAGCAGGTTAGTCCCCACAAAAAGTCATTCACATTTATAAGTAAATTCTAAAAGAATAAACTAACATGGACATATAATAAAAGATAAAGAAAAGATCTTCATATCTCAAAACAAAAATCCTTCTTAAGCCAATGGAAATTTGCAGAACAGAGGAATATTCAACAAATCAGTGACGGGGACCAAAATACATTTAGTCTGTGACTTCAGAAGGACAAAAAGAATTAGTTCTTCTTTAAGCTATAAGCAATTTTGAAATACACAAAGTATTAAATGTTGTCAAAGTGAAGTCATAATTTCTCACAGCAATACACTGTTGAGGAAACTTCCCTTCTGGAACATCCAGGAGCCACTCTAGCAGCCACATCGTCACCGCCTGAGCTGGGACTGAGGCCATACTGCTGCACACCCCAGACTCACGCAGTCAGACCAGATTTCCTTGCCAGCTTGACACCAGGTGTCCCATAGCAGAGTCTCAGACATCCAAAGGGTTAAAATAATTTAATCTTGGTGCAATAAACAACTAACTAAATAAATAAAATAACAGCCTGAGCTGGTGCCTCCAAGGAGGACCAAGAACAAACGAACCCTTGGACTTTTGTATCTTCAGGGTTTAAGCATGGGGAAATCTGGAGCCATCAGCTCCTGCTGTGTCTCTCAGTGTCCCTCACCCGGCTGTGCCACAGGTCCCTGTGCCCTTTGTTGTGCAAAGGGTCAGCATCAGTTCACAGCCTCTTGTTCCAACCTGCAGCTCCATCTGCAGCTGCACCCCAAACTACCACACAGAATGTGTTCCTCAGCACTGAATGGCTTCCTCAAACATACCCACCAATTCCCAAATCAATAAGAATGCCTCTAAATAAAAGGCAAGCAGGTGCATGGAAGAGAACTAAACAGAACAGTCACCAGGACCCAGTCCTAATATGCGAACATCTCCTCATTCCCATCCCAGAGCCCATCTTCCCAGATGAACCTAAGACCTTGGCAATGCCTTGAGGGTGCCAGGCTGTGCCTGATCCCCATTAATTTCCCCTTCCCAGACTGGCTCTCCTTTCTCACGGCTGAGGGAATGGTTTGGTCAGGAAGAGAGGGCGCTGCACTGCCCCATGACCCTCCACACCTCACCAGGACAACCCCTGACAGGATGTACCCTGTAAGGTGGTTCTGGAGGAGAGCCTGCTGTCAGAGCCCTTGTCACACAAGTCCAGAGCTGAACAAAAGCCAAGACTTGAACCATACTGAACAGGATTTGCCATTCTCTGTGCTGACACTCAATGGTGGTCAGGACCACAGGTCACAACACACTGTGGCTTAACCACATTCAGGCTGGAAGGAAGCCTAGCAAAGCAAAGGCCAATGTAATAGCAGTCAGTAGCATTAAACATGGCAGAGAGGTCTATCTGAAGAAATACGGATGTGATTGACTCTCTTGTCTAAGGACAGATGAAAGTAATTCAGCAAAACAACAAGTTTTGCTTCAGTATTGTGCTCTAGCCTGAGAGGGCCCTAGGATGCCAGCAGACAACAGCAGGTCCTGGTGGTGGCCTCAATAGCTTCTAATCATGAAATACAATAAGTAAAGTAGGGCAGCAGCGAGGAAAAAAACAACAAAACCCAAGCCACACAACGCACTGAGGCACTTACCTTCCCAAGGAATGAATTGAGAATGAAGAACAGTAAGAGTTAGATTCCAGTTTTTATTTTCAGTCAAGTGTTTTTTTTGTTTGCCTTGAATAAACCCTTTCTTGCTAGATTTGAGTGCTCAGGAGAGTGAAGTCAATCTTGGAAACTGAAGTCTTTTATGTAAACACCCTGGGATAAAAAACTGCAGCTGGGTGGGTGAACCAAAGCTGTACCGGCCCATTGAGGAGAAGATTAGGAATCTGAAATCAAAAGACTCTTTCATCATTCTGTATTTGCCTTCTACTACTGTTCCATGGTTGTTACAACTTTAAAAAGATGAGGGTAAGTTTAGTATATTTTTTCCAGCATATGATTACTAGCATAGCAGTTATTTTAAAGTTTATTGTAATGTCTGTGCCAATTTTGTTTCAGTGCTGACATACTCTGATACATATTCTGTGTCATTACTGGGACACTCTAGAGTGATGAGGCTCCCTGTCACATCTAATTCTGGGCCTGGAGGGGTCCATATGAAATGGATAAGGAGTGGAGTGATGCCAGCAAAATTCACTTTAGCTACGACATAAACAAAATGCAAAATCAGTTCTGTATGTAATCGTTAGAGAATTCTTTCTGTTGTGGTAAAAGCATGATGGTGTATAACAATTTTTTTCATTTGTGGTTCAAGGCAGCTCAAAGCTCTCTGTTTCTTTTATATAATATTTTTGAACTCTGCTATGTGTGGGGATTAAGTAGCAGGAGTTAATTAAAAATAATTTCAAACAACAAGTCTTGGAGGTTTTCTGAATACAGTGGCTGGTCCTTTTAGAAGACAGGCTTGCTACAGCAGCCACATTTGCAAGCTGTGGCTAATGTTTACCATCAGTGTTTCAGAATGACTGGTGCTCTGCTTATCTACAGGCAACTAATCAGCAGTTTGCAAAGTGAAAATGCCCTTCTCAAGTTACATATTTTTCTCCCTTTTCTGTCTAACTTATCCTTTTTTTTTGCTATGGTAATTCATTTCTACTTTAAAGGACCACAAAATACTGCTTTAGGTGAACAACTCAATTCACCTAGGCCCTGACTTAGAGCAGGCCATCCGTGACAACCCTAATAAATTGTGCATGAAATTGATTTAATCTGTATTTGAGACATAATTTGTCCTGCAGAATGTTGTGTGTGCAGTTCACTCACGGTTTTATTTCATTTGCTGTTTTGTGGCTTGCATTGCTGTATATTTACCAAAATAATTTCTGTTTTCCTGTCAGAAAAAAACCCCACCCAATTCTCCCGAGATTGTTTTTCTGATCACTTTTACTGAGAGCAGCACAAACATCTGAACTGAGAGGTCTTTAATAATTCTTTTCATATAATATCTAAACTGAGAGGTTTTTTATAATTCTTTCCATACTAACCACTCTAGCACCTGAAGTTCTCCACTTAAAATTTTGCTCCATCCATAGAGCATACCCAGAAGGGCACTCAGGTGGTCTCAAATAAAATTCACTGTTGCCAACAAGAAAGTCTCTATCAGCTGTAGTTGGTTCTAGTTCTGGACTTCTCTGCCACTATATACTTGGTATAGAACTAAAATAACAAAAATAAAAGAGAGAGGAGAACACCTAAGGATTTTATACTCTGCTAATCCTGAAATTTAAAATATTTAAAATGCATACACTGACACACACACACATTTATATATATCTATAAATATATTTTTTAAATCTGAATAACTAACTTTTGCTACCATGGACAGAAGGGAATCCATATATTTGACTAAAGAAGCTGTAAACCAATATACAACAGAAATCAGAAAATAGATTAAATCAGAAGTTCTATAAAACTCAAGACAAATGTTAAAAAAATCCTTATATTTGACTTGACACCACACAGACAACATGCTGATAAAGAAAAATTAACTTCCACCATAGGAAATGATGAAAAAAATTGCAAAGCTTTTGTCACACAGGAAGCCAGACTAGCTGGTAACAACTCCAGATCATTCTTTCAGGTGCTTATTTTTTTAAGAGTACAATGAAATTTCAATGGGATGTGTTTCCTTTTGAAGCCAAATTCTTAAAACACTGACTCTGATCCTCATGCAACATGAACTTCCACACAACACAGCTATTTCAACACGCTTGTGAGAGATCCTCTCTGGCCTCATAGTTCCTCACAGCTCTTATTTGCAGGCAATTTAAGTTACTTTGGGATAAGGACAAATCATATATTTAAGGAATCTAGGAAACCTGGCCCAACTGCTAACCTGTCTATTTAACATACCAAGGCATATAGACAGGTTAATTCAATTCCCAGTTCAGTTCCATTCCATATACTTTCGATCAGTTATCATGGAAACACCAATAGCTAAATAAAAAATTACTGGCTGGATGCTTTTGTAATCACAAGCCTGGCTCAAATCTACTTTGAGATTTAGCCAAAGAAGATATAGTAATACAAAATATATATCCCAAATGAAGAGGCATATTTGATTCTTATATTTTTAAATTTAAGAAAGCCTTCTGTAAATGCACTATTTTATTGAAAATTACTTGCTTAAACCAATCTACTAACTTCACCATTTTCTCCCATTTGCTAAATGAAGCTATAGTAATGCAGGAAAACATAAAGAGAGCATAAGACTTTATTCTTATTGGGGTTTGGATTTCCCCTTTTTTATCTCTAATGCTTTTTTTGATGTGTGCATTGTGCACATGTATCTGCACACACATATATATGTAAATACACACATAAGCATTGAAAATAAGAATGCTGAACCTTTGTGTTAACCAGTAGACCTTGTCTTCCGACTCTACTTGTTTTAGGTTCAGGAGGTAGGATAAAAAACTGGGATACATCATATTCATAACTTGAGTTTAAACAAAAATACCATCCTGACTCAGCAGTCCAGCTCCAGTTTGATTCCAATTCAGTTGCAGGTATATAAATACCCAGTTACAGGTGTTTGTTCTCTACGTCCCACCAGCAGGTATTCAGCCACTTCCCAGTTCAGAAACCCTAGTGGTTGCTCTGGAAGCCAAATGTCATAATAATGAATGACACCCCTTCTCCTGTTTTCCCTTGAGTCTGGGTCAGCTGTCCTGGCCAGGTCCCCTCCCCAGAACCTGCCCACCCAAAGCCCACCAGAGAGGTGGGATGTAGGAGAGTGAGTGTGTCTCCAGTAGCACGAAACACCGCTGTGTTACCAACATCTTCCCAGCTGCCAAAGCAAAGCACAGCACTGTGAGTGTTGCTATGGGGAAAATTAACTCCATCCCAGCCAGAACCAATACAGGCTGAAATGTACTTTCTGATCTGAAATATGTGGTTGGGTTCAGTGCTTTCAATTTGAAGCAAAAAGCTTCACTAAGCTTTCATAAAGCTGCTAGCAGAGCTGAGCTGAAAATGGTGCTTGCTTACTTGTTTTGGCACCTGTCTGCAGCTGAAACTTGGAACACGATAAATCCCTGAAGCTTGCACTAGCAGAAAAAAAAAAAAAAAAAAAGCCTTAAGAAGGGGAAAGTGAGGAGATAAAGTGACAGGCAGAGCAAGGGAGTTCTGAAGACATGCATTAAATATTATCTGACATATACTTGCAAATGATTCTCATGAGTTCATCCATGTGGCAAATTCTGATGTACTGACTTTAAAGTTCCCCATGAATGCATTTTTTAATCTAAAGTAAAATCTGACACCAGTAAAGCTCTTATTTAGAGCATGAGAAAGTTTCTCTTTGTTCTAAAATAAAACTCTTAGCTTTCCTCAAGAAACATTACCTCAAGCAATATTCATTTCTAAGAGACGGTTCAGGAGCTTTCTGGCTGTTTCAAGGATGTGACAGTGTTCAGATGTTGCAATGGTTCTGTATCATATTCCAACAGCTGAATATGTTACTTACCCTACATGAAAGGTAGAGTTGTTATTCAAGCTGTAATATCGTCTTCTTCTGCTGACATAAATAAATAAATCTCACAGTATATGTCTACTTTTCCAGCTTTCCTTCAGACTACTTTTATTCCAAACACAATGAGGCACACTTCAAGCAACAAAGGTTCTTGAGGTCACAAGAGGCACATGTATCTCTCAGACCCACTGTCATTACAGCACACACTCTTTTGGCTCCTTGTGTTTGATGCTCTTTTTTTTTGTTGTTAAAATATCTACCTTCTGGTAAGCTTGCAATTCTGGAAGGGTGTTGTTTGGGGTTTTTTTAAATTTGAGTTTTTCTTCTGTCTTGACATTTATTTTTCAGCTCTTTCATCCCTCAGTATGCTGCCCCTTTTGTTTCCCTGAGTTTCCATGCCTGTATACTTTGAGAGCAGTAGGTTTTATTTTTTGCTTCCATTCTTTTTATTTTAGTATGAGTGCTTCTCACTTCCCACACACTCTCGATTTTTATTGATTGTGCTCTTTTTGTTACCCACATTTCCACCACCCCAAAGCATTTTCCCCCCTTACTACCACTCAACAGTAAAGCAAAACAGTAGCTTTCAGACCAAATTAGTGAACAAACCAAATAGTACAGGTGAGAGAAACTTATGCTACATTACATCAGTTCCCCTGAAAATAGGAACTGGTAAGAAAGTTTAAGGGAAATTCTGGATTAGTGAAAAGATACAGGATAACATAACCTGGTCCTCGACAGTTTCCTTATCAGTAGCTATGACAGACATATTTTAAAACATTTTTAAAGCCTGCTAAGTAATCAAGACTGAATTGTTTTGGAAGCTGGGATAATTTCACTTCTGGGAGTGCTGAAACAACCAATATTTCTATCTTCCTCCTCCATAAAACAATCTGTTGCAGACTTTCCCCAGTTCATCAACATCATCCTAGGAGGGTATCTCTAAAAAGACATACTG
Organism: Corvus kubaryi; assembly: GCF_017639235.1. Taxonomy (NCBI): domain Eukaryota; kingdom Metazoa; phylum Chordata; class Aves; order Passeriformes; family Corvidae; genus Corvus; species Corvus kubaryi. Next base: position 4,565,632 of record NW_024581130.1, read on the forward strand.
AAAGCTTTTCCCTGAATTTTCTGTTGAGCAGGTGGGCTGTGGGATGGTTTTTGTTTTGTAGATATATTTTGGATTGTTTGCGAAAGCTGCTTGTTACCATGCCATCTGATGGACAATTTCTCAATGTGCCATCATGACTGCAGCATCTGCTCTCACCACAATGTTTGTTCTAATGTGAATAGGCCTAGGAGAAATTCATCACTGCAATGTATTATTCATGTTGATAAAAACGATTGCAAAATGCCTCAAAAGGTAAAATGGTGATATTGTGTGCAAAAGGACCCTTTTACATCTCGCTAGCCACGTTTATCGCTCTGTTTCCTGATATATCCTTTTCCCTAAAGAAATTAGAATATGTCAATCTTCCAGACCTCAGATTAAAACAATGAAAAGAAATTATGTCTGTTCCCTATGTCACCATGTTCTGACAAAGACTCTTCAGGACTCACTCGCCTTCATTTGGTGTAGCAGCACGGCTTAAGTGTGGTAGATTTACCTTTAAGTGCTTGTGTTTAAGGCACACAAGTGTTAGTGTATTACCAGAGATTGCTAAAAATTGTACTGCAGGTGACCATCTGGGATATTGGAGCCAGGTAACAACAACATGAAAATTCAGCATTTCTTCATTTCCTACTCCTAGTGATTTTTTTTTTTTTTTTTTTTCAGGAGGAAGTTAGGGAATTTCATCACCTAACATTTTAATATCTGGCAGCCTTATAACATTTCACCTGGGGCAGAGAGGAATAATTCACAGAATCACTTAGGTTGGAAGGGACCTTTTGAAATCATCTAGAACAAAAATTCTTTGCTCAAGCAGGGTCAGTGAGATCAGGGTGTCCAGGATAACATGCATCTGAGTTTTGAACACCCTCAAGGATGGAGACTCCACCATCTCTCTAGGCAACTGTTTGACCAACCTCCCAGCAGCAGTTTTTCTGTGCTCAGATTCATGTTTTAATTGTGTCTATTGCCTCTTGTTCTGTCACTGAGAGCCAATGGGAAGAGCCTCTCTCCCTCATATTAGTTCAGTCCTGTCAGATATTTATCCACATGGCTAAGATCCCTCTGAGTGTTGTCCAGACTAAGTCTCAGCTCTGTTTCTCCATAGACTTCCAATAGATTATTGGCCTTTCTAAAACCATTATATCTGGATTTTTTTTAACTGTCCAACCAATTTTTTCCCTCTACTAACAAAAAAAAAAAAAAAAACCCACAGATATAGACCAACGAGTTTAAAGCATTCAAATCCAAATCTTGTAACTGTATATATAAGCTTATAAAGATATTCACAGTTAATAACATTTCTTTCCATGTTACTAGGTAAAGGGCAAAGTACTAAAAGATGTCCATATCATTGCACAACTGTTGCAGTTCTGACAGTGCTTTCACAATCAGCTTTGAATGAACTTTAGATCCTAAATTCTGTGCCGACCTCCTGTAAGCAACTTTCTGTGCTCAGATAGAGCTTATGCAGCCTTCTGAAGTTGCTTTTAAAACCAGACCCACCATCCTTAAGAGACTCACACTTGTAAATGCAACCTCGGGCACAACTGGAGAGAGCTTTGCAGAGCCTGTGGTGTCCTGTGCACCCAGCAGAGTTCTGTGCCACAGGGCAGCTTAATATGCCATGAGGCACTTGCAGACACCCCACTTGCATGCTGCCTGCGGGCTGGCCACAGGCTACCACCACAGAAAGCAAGGGGATGGGGCAGGCAGAGTCACACTCACATCTCCTCTTTCAGAGGGAAACCACTCCTGGGATTCTGCACAGGCACGGGGGCTGTCAGAACCACAGCTCACAGCAAGTTCAGAATATAAATAACTACATTAGACATGATCCATTAGGGATCTTCTCAGATTCCACGTGAAGGGAAAAAAAAACCTCTTTATGCTCTCACATGTAAAAAACAGAACACAGTCTCAACAACTATCAAGATTTTATTATGAGTCTCATGGTGTCTGATTTTCTTAAAAGCCTCAAGTCCCTGAAACAGGTTCTTTTCTGAATGCTTCCCTTCCCTCTGTCTGTCTATGTGCATATATATATATGTATATATACACACACACATATATGTGTATATATATATATAAAAATAAAAATAAATGCTTCTAATTCCCATAGTCACAGAAGCATGTTTGGAAATACGTGATTCAAGGTCAGTCGTGCAGCCCAAAACCAGAGGCAAAAGAAAAAAGTAGAGGTAAGCTGCTTATTGCTACTTTTAAGTCTGATATTCTGACACTGCTTCTGTGCCTTCTGAATGTTTGGGCTTGACAATACCAAAAACACTTCGCCCTTTTTCTGTCACTGCAGGATCCAATATACTTTCCAATTTAGAACTTGAGCTAGGGAAAATGTTAATTAACAATGGTGCCCTTGGTTGTTCACTCACTCTCAGCATACTGGGACATGTTGCAGCTCACATGTCCTTGTTTAAGCAGATTTAGAGATTGTATTATCTTGCTTTAATTAAACCAACTCTCACAAAATGGACACATTTCTCAAAATGAAAATAATGCTAATGCGATGACAAGCAAACAGCAAGAAAATGGCAGAGGTGACGTTTCTCCTACACTTTTCTCAGTCATTTTATAAGGTAAGAATTATGACAATCTAACCAGATGTAATTAACAAAGTCTAAACTCATGTGATATTTAACCCCCTACTTCCCTAAACTTAATAATAAATGTTCAGAGGCCTCTTCTAAGGTTTCTTCTTAAGAGCAAAAGACAAAAATCTGCCATGGTGGGAATGGCTGGAATATGCAGAAAACAATATGGAGACAAACTAAAAAGCATTCCTTTTTTCCAGCAGGTACTGGTGAAATATGATAAAAAATATTGCTGAATTTTTAAATAGGTTTTCTAAACAATTGGCTGAAAGTGCATGTGTTTCTAACACATCTGAGTTCATGGTACTTGCTAGGTTCTGTTTCAATAATGAAATACATTAAGAGCCACTGATTTGTGAGCCACTAAAGGAAGGACGTACTGGAGAAAAGATGCTCTCAACAGTGACTTCTTTAACAAAAAATAATGTTTTATGGAAAAACTTTGCAAGTGAAACCACTGATGGAATGGCTGCTTTTACCAGAATAAAAAAGGGTTCCCAGAGTAAAGTTCCAGAGAGAGCACCGCTCATGGAATTCATTCACTGCATCATTTATAGAGAAACTGCTGCAGCACACAAACAGCAGCCAGAAGTGCACAAAGTTCTACGGTATGTCACCAGCGTGGTGAGTTTTATAAAGAGATTTAAATAGTGCAATCTTTACAATATTTCCATTTGTAATGTTTGTATTGAGATGGGGAGTGACCATGAAAATCTTTTGTACCACACAATGGCTTCCTGGGTATCTCATGTCAAAATGCTTAAAAGAGTTGTCAAAATTTAAGATAAGTTATGCACTTTTCTTCTTCAAAAGGACAAGTGTTCCATATTTGCTGACCTTTTCTGTGTTGACGAGTGGTTGGCAGCAGGTTGCTACATAGCAGATATTTTCAGAAAAAATAAACAGACTTAATTCATCCCTTCAAGGTAAAGGTGATGTCTTAACAATGAGTGAAAAAGTAACTGTTTTTCCAAAGAACCTCATGCTATAGAGAGAGCGTTTTGACAAGTGAGTTTTGGAAATAATTTCATTGTTAAGGGATTTTATTGCTAATGTGTCACTTATAAAAGTGTCACTTTTAAAAGAATGTGTCACTTATAAAAATTCTCATATCTATATACATAAAAAAAACTTGGAAACAGAATTTTCTAAAGTGTTTAAAATTTCTCAAAGAGAAAGTTTCAATGGGTTTTGGAGCCATTTGTTAAAAATATAGAAATGTAGTACCTTTCAATTAAATTGCAAGAAAACATGAATCACGTTGGGGTGGATGAAAATTTACTAGCTGAAATTCTATAACAATCTTAAATAATTGGTGAATGGGATTGAAAAACCAGTGTCATTATTTAGCAAGCACAGAAAAATGATGCATCTATGTGGTTTTGAGCTATGACAGTCATTAAAAAGCAAGTATCAAAATTTAGAAACAGAGCTTCAAATTGCTCTAGTAAGATGTTAAACCAGAATTCAAAAAATAATTAAGCATATTAAACCATATTGTTTACAATACTGATTATTAAATATTTTTCCAATTAAAGTTTTTTTCCTGTTAATAAAATTATTATTAATATTTCATTAATCTTTACCTCATCTCTTTTAAATTTCTTTTTTTGTGTTGTTTATAATATACATAATTATTGCTATTAGATACATGTATAATATATAAATAACTGAAAATGCGTATATATGATATATGAGATATATATATAGATGCAACCCAGGGTGTGTGTTTATAAATATTTTACTGATAGGGGTATATGATCAAAAATGTTTGGAGACCACTGCTATAGTCCTATAGTAGTACACCTCAACCTCATATTATTTTGCTGTTAACTTAGACTTTACTGTATATAGTGGCTGTTTTCCCAAATATTTTCTTACTGGCGTATTCTTGGAGATTGAGCATTGCCAAAATCTTTATTCATAAGAATCAGAAAGGGAATTAGTGTTTTTAATATTTAAATTAATCGTGTGATGGCTTCACATCTTCTTGACCTTGATTTTTCACCCACCTTCCCTTCCAAAACCAAACCAAACCTCAAAAACTACCATCCTCCTTTTCCCAAAAAGCCCCTTGAAAACTCCTGAGGAGTGACTCAGTGGTTTTCTGCTTATGTATTTTCAGGTGTTCCCTGACATAGAGGTAAAGTTATATTTTGTCTTTATTTACAGTCCAAGTCAGCATCCAGATTTTTTTTATGTGAAACCTTCAATACGGGATAGCTTGACTGGCTACTTGTGCTTTTGTTGTGTCTTCCAACTGAAAAGGTACTTCTGTTTTTTTGTTGGGTTTTTTGCTTGTTTGTTTTCAATTCACTGACATCTCAAGAGAAGATTCTGCTAAAACAATGCATTAAACTAGAGATTATAGTGAATACAACAAACCAAAACAGAGAGGAAGGCTGTGAAATCTTTTTAGATGAGTAAAAATGGTGATGAAATCATCTTGCCAAAAACAAGTGATGTTGCACAGAATGTTAAGAGATAATAAGAACCTGGGCTATAAAAGAACTTGTTAAAGGGAGTATTCCAAACTCAAAACTTCTGTAATATACTTTGTAAATAGACCAAGAGCTATAAAGAAAGTTGCAGAGCATTATCAGCTTGCATATTCAGAAGATTTCTGCTGTTACACATTGACAAGTTGCACTATATCATATAGCACTTCAGGAAAAAAAAAAAAAAAAAGATCCATTTAATAACCAAGAGATGATAAAATTTAAAAGAAACAAAAGAGGGGGCATCTAATCACTATATTTTCTGTTCCTCAGGGTGCTCAGTTATAAAAGAAATAATTGATTTTCTCTCTTAGAAAAAATTAGTGTAAACTAAACATGATCCTTCACCTTTTCTTTTTTTTTCCTGCTGTACTCTTCATGTAGGAAATTCAGCTGATTCCACTTTTTCACTTAGCTGTGGAACTTGGCCTGTAAAACATGAATAAATACAGGAGAAAGTAGTCAGTGAAATGTTAAATTAATTAGTTTTTTCCATCTGGATTATAATATGTGGTTTTAACCAGACATGTAATAGTATTTTACCACTAAGTAAAGTTGGGAAAGCCACCAAGCAAAAAAAAAACTGAGGTTTTTTTTTGTTTGTTTGTAAGAAAAAAAAAGCCAGTCAATCAACTTCTTCATGTTTGGGAATCCCCTTTGTCAAGCTCAGGGTGTGAAATACTAAAGGGTCAATATAAACCATGTTAGATGTTTTGGAAATCAGCTGAGGGTGTAAATCCTGCTGGGCATTGCCAAGAACAGGAAATGCTGCAGTGAGGGAAACAAGCTGTAGCATAGCCCCAAACACTGAAGTTACAGTTGGCCCTGGGGGATTCAATCTGTCTCCTGTGAACAGAAAGTACCACTCCTCAGAGAGAATCCTTAATAAGAAACTGAAAACCTTGCAGTTGGAAAGAACAAGTCAGGTATCTAATGGCCCAGAAATTTTCTTACAGAACATAGAATTGTCTTAGGGAGGACACAGTGACTGCCCTTTATAAATACACATTTGGAGCAGGAGAATTTTGAGGACAAAATCTGCCCATCCCCTAAAACAAACCAAAACAACAAACTATCCTACACCACAAAAACCAAATTAGTAGATTCTTATATTAATTAAAATTGAAACTGCGTTGTCAGCTGAAGATACATGCTGTAAAAAATACATAGCAATACTTCCTGATGCAACAGGAGGTTTCACTAAAGAACCCAAATATTTTGAACTGAATGACTTTTTGGTATTTGAAATGCCATTCTTTCCTATTTCCCTAACACCCTGTGATCAAAATCACATTGCTCACGAAGAGAAAACATTTCTTGAAAACAGGTTGAACATTACCAAAAAATTGAGTCAGATTTGATTTATTGTCATCTTTTATTCCAATATTGTCCAAACAAGCATTTCCAGATATTTACTTAAAAAAGTAAATCTAGAAATGAGGCCTTAAAAGAAGCCCTCAAGTTAAAAAGGGAAAATTGTTTCACTTTTATCTTCCAAGAGGGTAGGAGTGAAAGAAAAAAAAGAAGTAGTATTATTTTTGTCCAAAAGTTGGATTTACATCACAAAATATGGGCAAGACATAGAGGTTTGAGATCCACATATTATTCAGTAACCCCCTCACTTCAGCTTCAATTAAAACCATATTTTTCTTGATTATTTAAACTCCTTAACTGCTCTTGTCAAACTCTCTCCACCCAAAATTCTGGATCAAATGAGACCATTTTTCCCCCCTCACCGTCCAGGTGAGAAGAGCTTCATAGATCCTGGCCCTTTTTATGCTATGTCTGATCTCTGAATGCATCGACACATCATTTCATATAATGTCTCTGATTTACATTCACAGACTATGTATCCTATTGTTGGACTAATGTTCTTTAATCCACAGCATATTTTTGAAAATGTGTGTTGCCTTTTATTTTAAAGAATATTCTCCTTACCAGGACAATAAAGTATTAAAAATACACTGAATAAAGGACTACTTTTGTCTTTATTTTTTATTATCTGACACAACCTGAAAACCACTTCCTGTTAGCATAAAAAGAAGTCCTACTACCGTTTGCACATTCCTGTCAGAAGGTGTTATCAGAGTAAGCTTTTAAAAAGTCTTTTTCCATTTTCCACATATCTGCTGATTTCCATTTCATGGTGTACCTAACTATACCATAAATACACAGCATACACAAATTCTGTATTTTCTGTCAGATGCTAGAGTTAAAGCTACAGTTAAAGCAAGCTGAATTTTTTCTCTCTTAGGAGAGAAACCAGTAAATCAGAGACTGCTTCCCTGTTGTTAATGGCTTTGGGCATTCCAGCAGATTACCATCACACAAGAAACCTAACTTTTTTTAAAGCTGTAAATTTTTTTATGCTGGTTTATTTTTTCTCCTTTGATAATAGTTTATATTTTACAAAACAAGCTGTATGTTGGAAGAGGATATGCAGAAGTTGACTGAAGGAAGGGAGGAAGGGACAATTTTCAAGGCTATTCTCCCCTACTATATGTAACTTTTGAGTTAAATTATCAGACCACACTTCTTCCTTTTGCTTTATGCAAAATACTAAAAAACTCTCAATCAACAAACAAACTATAAATTGTATACTAATTAGCTCTTCAAACCTTCCATCTAATGAAGAAAGATTTAGCAAATCTTAGTTAATGGAAAGCTCCTTTTAGATCATCATATAGTGTAAAAGAACCTTTCCATGTGCATAAATAACAAGATAAAATTTGTTGTCTTTTAGGATATTATGATGGAAGTAATATGAAACAAGTGTATTATTCCATTTATATGGAACTTACGTTATTCCACTCCATTTTATTCCCACCACATTTGGACTACTCTACAAAAGAAACTTGGTAGTTGCTTGGTTTCAGAAATGATCACGGCACCAAAGGATGCTTAAATGCTTAAATTGAAGAGAAAGCAATAAGAATTGACCACCTCTGTGTCTTGGATGACTTGTGTCTCACTCAGATCCCAGGCTTGATGAACAGATTCAGTTAAGTCTCACTGGTCTTCAGCAAGGTAGTGATAAAAGATTTTGTAACTTTTGAAAACAAAGGTAAAATCCTAGATCTTTAAAAGTTCTTCTGAAAATACCATTCTTTACCCCTTTTAAATTCAATACAATGTTTTCAAGAGTAACCACTGGAGAAACATTCCCTTCCTTTCCTGCCCAGAATTCCTAGCCAAGTAATGCTTTGTCTTGTTGTGGGGTTTGTTTCCATTTCTGTTTGTTTCGCTTTTTTCCCCCTTGTTTGTTCATTGGGTTTTTTAAATTTTTTTTTTGTTGTTGGTTTGTTTACAGGTTTTTTTCCTTTTTTTTCCTCCCAGGGAAATGGCGCTTGAGAAATTTGAGGCATTTAAAGCTAGTTTTCATTTTCTGGAAGACTGAAATAAATTGTACAGTTACTTAAAAAAAAAACCAAACAAAAACCCAAAAAACAACAAAAACAAACAACTTCTTCCAGCTGTCCTGGCAGGAATCTGAATCCAGAAATGGGAAAACATAGGTCTTTCAGAAAGAGAAGGGTGTATGAGTTCAGACAGCTAATTCAAACATGTTCTTACTTCACATGCAGCCACTCTGCTAAAGGTTGAACATGAAAGGTATTGTTCAGAAGAAGCATGAAGTCTTCCCAACACTGCTGTGAGCTGAATGAAATAATAATTATAGTAAAGTATGATTTCAAAGAAGTATTGGCATTTCATATTGCAGGCCTGACAGTTCAAGCATCAGCTACAGCAAACTGAGGAACATGACTAGAACTCTCAACTTAGAATTCAGCCTGATTTCATAAGCCCAACCAAGTTTTGAAAGCTCCTGGAAAAAAAGAAACTAATAATAATAATTAAAAAAAAAAAAAAAAAAATACACCACATCCCCATACACTGACAAGAAGAGTCTTTAAAGGTTATTCTATGTACACTGCCCTTTCCTGAGCAGGAAAGATCTATAATGGCAAAAAGAGCTACCCAAATGTCAACAAGCAGGAATGAAGATATCACTCCATTTACATCGTAATATGTGGAAAACAGTAAAGCGAATAAGCAAAATTTCGAAAGGATTTTAAGGCTACTGACTAAAAGAAATAGGAACTTACACTGATCAGAGCATGATGAGTGCAAGGAGGGGAATTGTCTGGACATTAATGATGCTACTGACCCAAAAGCAAGATGAAGAGATAAACAACCCTGCCTGGAGACTAGTGCTCAAGAATAACAGCAGGAAATAACCAGCAACAGGAAATGATTGGATTAAATAATTGAAAAAAATGTTTTGTTCAAACCAGGGGATTGGTGACAGAAAAACAGCATGAAAAAGAGAATTTACTCTTCACTAGAAAGATCCTCAAAAGATCACAGAGGAACAACTGTCCGTAGGTTCAGCTGCTGTGCAGAAAAGAATTATGATCTCCTGTGAGGAAGCACTGGAGCCTTGTCCTCATGGCTGGACCCTGGGATAAGGTAAGGTACATGCTGTACATGATTTGGACTGTGATACACCCAGTGTCCTCCTTATCAGTGATCTGAGCCCTTCTCAGGTAGCTCTCAGGAAGGTGCACCATGCAACTGTGAGCAGGAATTCTCAGGTAGCTCTCAGGAAGGTGCACCATGCAACTGTGAGCAGGAATTCTCAGGT